>NW_028258480.1:0-273403 GCF_053883595.1 Heterocephalus glaber
CTATAACTCTATTTTCCTTTCACCTAGATACCACAACATGTATAACATGCCTGGCATATTTTTATGTTTTATATATATATATATATATATATATATATATATTCTTCTATGTTTTAACTTTTTTCCTGAATTCGTTTAATTGCACGAGGACAAAACTTACACTTATTAATAACCCATGGTATACCTAGCTTGAAATTTAAAGACATAGTTTCAAACTCTGTAAAATGAGCCCAGAAAGAGCCAAAGTAAAGTTCAGCACCTTGAATATGCACCACTGGGCAAACTAAGTAGACATTACTGTCCTTCAGCTCTAGAATTTCCTTCAAAAATTGTTTTCTGAGTTTCAATATGTGTCATCTAAGAATGATACTGAACATGGAAACAACTTACCCACAGCTACGTTTTTTCGGATGTACATTTTTAAGCTGATTACCTCCTCGTTATTATTAAAAAAGATGTGCACAACTTCCTTCCAAATTGAAATCTACTCATAAATTTTTCCTTCACTTTAAAAGTAGTGAATAACTCTTGCCAGAGTTCAATGATGATTCCAACTAATGATGTGGCAACTAAAAAAGATTTTTGAGGGGATGTAGACCTCTTGTGGGAGAGCCAGAGCTTGAAACTACATCCCATGGTCAGATTGTTTGCTTTACGTTTAATTATTTCACCTTAAGGACTCAGACCTTGGAGAATTCCAAGTGTGTTGTTATAAACAAAAAGAAAAGTAATTAGAGACAAACTCTTCCTCTGTGACTTTGAATATAATTTTTTCCTAATCATTGATATATTGATAGACATGTCTTTCAAAAAAATTTAGAAAGCAAACAACTTATATCTATACAACAATTGTACCTCTGGTAATCTAGGTATAACCAAAAGTATGGCTATGTCTCTAACTGAAAATAACAATAATAAATAAATAAATAAAATAATAATAATAATAAAATAATAAAACTGATCTTTGAAGGACAATACCTCCTGTTTTCTTGTTCTTTTTGTTTCTAGTTTACAGATAAATTACTTTGGCATGTAGGCCAAAACTGAGACCTTTCTGTTTTTTTTGTTTATATATATATTATTTTTTTGGTACTGGTGATTGAACTCAGGACCTTGCACTTGCGAGGCAGGTGGCGGCAACACTGAGCTAAATCCCCGGCCTACGTGAGGACTTTTTGACTTAAAAGCATACCTGCAGCATCTTATTTTTAAAATTACTAATTTTCAATATCACTACATTTCAGTGCTCAGTTCGGGAGTCCCGATTTTCCTGAAGAACGGCACCCAGATTTGGATGAAGTAATTTAGGCCCAAGGTGCTAACTTCTTTTCATCTTCCAAGATAACATTCATATTTTAGTCATCACTTTATAAGCCTTTAAATAAAAATCCAGAGCTGGATATTTGCACAGAGGGAAGGGTGAAGAAGGAGAAGGAGGAGAAGGAAGGGGCAGGGAAGGGGGAAGAGAAGAAAGAGGGAAAGAAAGAGGAAAAGGAAGAGGAAGAGGAGGACAAGAGCTGTTTCAACAATGGAAACTCTTTTTAAAGATTATATATTGTATTTCAGAGAGTAGAAGTTTTCAATTGGAATACTATGCAGATAATCAATGATTTCCTGAATGATTTTGACATTTGTGCTATATCAAAAAAGTCAACACACCATATTAGAGTGATCCGTACACGCCCACGTTTATAACAGCACAATTCATAATAGTTAAATCTTGGGAGCAGCCTATATGCCCATTAACAGATGAATGGAAAAAGAAAATGTGGTATTTATACACCATGGAGTACTACTCTGACACAAAGATGGATAAACTTGAGTCGTTTGCAGGAAAATGGATACACCATGAGACCCTAATGTTATGTGAAATAAATGAAACTCAGAAAGTTAAATATTGCATGGTTTCTCTTGTATGAGAAACCCCAAGTATAAATAAAGAGCAAAATAACAGATAGAAAAGGGGAGGTAGGGAAATAGACGTTTTTCAAAGGGGAAAGGAATCAAGAGGTGGAGGAGAAGGAGTAAGAGGGAAAGGGGATGAAAAAGGAGCTAAGGTGTGTTATGCACAGGCACCAGCTCCTCACAAGGAATTAAATATCACGTGCTACAAAAACATGTTCTAATAGAAATGAAGTCATCGATGCACCCAAAGTCATCTGCACCATCATCTGTGCTATCTTCCAGGGATGCTGGACTCCTGCATTTTACTTCTGGGCCTGGGACCCAGGTTGCATTGGTTTAGTGAAGGGCGCATAGTCCATGCCTACATTCTTTCTTTTTGTGATCTTATGTCCAGGTGCTCTGGCACCGTTATTGAAATGATTCTTTACTATGGCAGAAGGGTTTGACAGAGGAATGCTGTTCAATCCTTGGCAACTAGGAAAGAAAGAAAGAAAGGAAGAGTCCAGAACATGAATGTATGAGAAGTGTCCAGGCTGTGGCCCAGTGACCCCTCTCTCAGGAAGCCCCAACTCCCATCAGCACATTCAGCTACTGAACTCGTCAGTAGAAAATCTATTGATGAATATAGATCATGCCCATGATCCAATCAGCTCCCACATACATGAGGTTTAGGGGGACATTGAAGATCTGGACTCTAAGGGATTGGAAGAAAGCATACTGCTTATCAGGAGCATCTTAATTGAGCAGGGAGAATGGGTGTGAAGAAAGGAGGGAGGCTGGGAGGAATCTGCCCTAGAAAACCTTGACTACCTTTATTTCCCCTGAGCTGCAAACAAGACAATTTGAAGAAAATCCTTTCTTCTTATTTTAGAATATGATTAATTTAAATCACTAAGTCAAATAGGAATGTGAACACGGTGATCTTCTGGTTGTAAGAAAAATGCAACAACAGTCAATCTATCATTTAAAACATTGTTTATTTGTTATTGAACATATGAAATGTATTTTATTTATTTATTTATTTATTTATTTATTTTGGTACTGGGGACTGAACTTGGGACCTTCCGTTTGCGAGGTAGGCAACAGAGCCACTGAGCTAAATCCCCAGCCTGAACATATGAAATTTAGAAGGTTAACAAAAAGGAAATCACATTTTAATTTTTGAGTACATCAATTTTTTGTTTAGTTCTGTTCTTGGTACATTTTAGGTATGCAATTCATTTACATTTATCATTGGGTGTTTGTACCTGTATATGATATATCTTGGTTCTTATTTTTTTTCCCCATTATCTGTATACCCTTCATCCCCTCCGCTCTTCCCTATTTACATAGATTTCATTTCCATTTTTTTCTTTTCTCATAGTTTTTCCTTTCCCTCTTTTCCTTTCCATGTTTTCTTTCTTTTACTTTGTAAATAAGAGTGTCACGCTGTCAATAGTCTTAAATTTATGCTCTATTTTTTTAACATTTTCCCAATTTTCTTTTCTAATAAATCTCATATTTTACATGTATTTCAATGTAGCAATCGATAAAGGTGTTGTGTGAATGATGTATTTTGTTATTTCTATTGTTGCAGAAAATCACTAAAAGGATACAAATTCATGATTTATGTTACTGTTGATATATTTTGGGTAAATTCTCCCAAGTCAAATTTTGTGAAAAAGAGTTTATATGCTTTAGTTCTTTGCACCAAAATCTGTCTTCAGTTTTTTGATAATAAGGAATTAGCTGTCTGTGGAATGAAGACTTCTTTGAAGAATAGTTTGTATTTATTTATTTTACTCATTTTAATGTAATTTTGTATTGTGCACTTTTACTATTATGTATGGATAAAATGTTGATTGTGGCTTTCTTTAGTTCAGGAAATTTTTCGGTTACTATCCATTCAAAAGTTTCTCCTTCATTGTATTCATAATTAACTTTTCTTACTACATTTGAATTATAAGTAAATTCACCAGGCTCTTCAGCACTGACTGTAGAGCTAATTAAATAATGCTGAGTTAGAAGTGGAAAGTATGTAGTGGACAGGAAGGTATTTTCGGCCTCCACCTGGCTCCATACTTGGTGGAGAACTCACTAAGTCAGACTGGGCTCTTCTCCAGACCATTAAGGGATGGGCAGTGTGATAAGTTCTTTTAAAACACTTTCTCATGTCAATATCACATACGTTGGTTTTCAAACATATTAAATCCGCGAATCCTGTGGTAATTCATTCTGCTTCCTGGCTTGGCAGCGATTCTTCCATTTTTTTCAATGAATTTGCATTTGATCTGCTTGAAATTTCATTCTGAGGTCAATTTTATTTCTAAAGGTCCAGAAGGTAGATCTGTGTTAAGCCTCATATTTTCCCATTAAGTTTATCTTCATATTACTGCTGTGGTTATTTCGTCTCACCACTTATCAGGCATTTCTAGTTTACTTCTTGAGTAATATAGTAAAGGTCACATAACTGAAGCCAAATCCCTAGAGAAATAGCTCCGCTGAAATCTCTCACTGCAGCCTCAAGGTCTTTAGATTAGTAATCCTGAATTTTGAGCAGCACATTCCCTCTCAGTTTGAGCTGGAGACAAATATGATCTATCTCATTATTTGATACCAGTGTACATCAGTCTAGCTTCTTAATTTATTCAACTTCATATTTTCATTCATTCAACTTCAAATTTTCCTTAAAATTTGATCCTTTCCACATATACCAATGTGGCCCTAAAAAACATAGCTCAGCCTTTCAGCCAACAGTGTCAGTGGAAATGCAGCTATGGGCTCTTTAGGATTCCGGCTTATTGCCATTTGTGCCCTATTGTAGCTTTATTTGACATAAATAGATATATTTTTCTATAACCTGTATCTGATTGCTACTTCTCCATTACATAAGCATAATAATATGAATCTCAGAAAAAATGCAGCAAAGTTGACAACTGACATAGTCAGTGTGAAATTATTTTTTTGTTGTCTTGGGAATATTTTTCAAGTTTTATTTTTTATCAGTACATGTTCGTAGTGCATAATGATCATCTTCCTCATGGGAAGTTGCTACACAAGCATAACACATCTTAATGTTTTAAATCTCTTCCCTTTCCCCCACCCCTACCTTATCTCCCTTCCCATTTGCAAAACTATTGAAGGCAACTAAAATGTTAACTGAGGATGTGACCCCTGTTAACACAGCCATCATTCAGAAGGCAAAGAACAGGTCAAAGCCTCCCTTTTTCGAATTACACATTTAGATATCTGGGTTATTTTCAAAACTGTTTGTTAAAAAGTAAACCGCGTGAGTCAAGATCTCTCATCTGGACCTCAGTCACAAAGTGTGGAATGTTAAGCTTTTGAGGACGGGATCCATGTTTCTAGTCATCTATTTTAACTTTCAGGAATTATCCTACTTTTATCCCTAAAAGTGGTCCCCAGGACCACTTTGCTCCAAGAGACTGCTGATACTTGCTGTAGGTGTTTGACGCTCTCATTAGGATTTTGTTTTATTTTACTTTTTTAGTAGTCTACTGATGACTTCTTGGTGGGAATTACCCAATGCACATAATACCAAAAGCCACAGGGCTTGATATTGTTTAAATATTGACTTGCAATTTTCCTGTTAGCAAAATGCCACTTTTTTCAAATTTGGCAATATGATTCACACAAATAAGATCATTCAACTCTTTTATGCACTAAGCATGTAATAAATATTAGTAGGAGCCTTATAATTAACTAATTTCTGTAGACAAAATAATTTTTAACCTTGAAGATACATTATGTATTAATTTAATATTATAATTATAATAAAATATATGTTTCAAATACAAAATTTGGAAAAAATATGCAAAGTAATCTTTGACATTATTATCAAATATAAACACATGCTATTATTTCTCCTTTTTAAAATTTTTTTAATTTTTATTTTTTTTTAGTTCTTTTATTGGTACATTTTAGGTATACAATTCATTTACATTTATCATTGGGTGTTTGTACCTGTACATGATATATCTTGGTTATTATTTTTTTTTCCCATTACCTGTGCACACTTCACCCCCTCCACCCTTCCCTATTTACATAGATTTCATTTCCATTTTTTTTCTTTTCTTATAGTTTTTCCTTTCCCTCTTTTCCTTTCCCCTTCCCCTCCCTTTACTCCTTCGTCTTTGGACCTTTTTTCCTATTTCAAATAATCAATAATTCATTTTAATCATTTTAACCCTTGTTTACACTATCAGTTTCTCACACCAGTGAAACTATTTGGTATTTACACATGTGTGTCCTATTTATTTCACTTAAAACTATGGCCTCAATATGCATCCATTTAGCTATAAATGACTCTAGTTTTTTGTTCTTTATGGCTGAGTAGTACTCTATTTTATAAAAAACCCCACATTTTCTTTATCCAGTTTCCAGTTGATGGGCACTTGGGCTGTTTCCAAGATTTAGCTATTACAAACTGTGCCGCTATGAACATGGGTGCACATATATCACTGTGGTATGATTCTTTTAATTCTTTTGGGAAGATACCCAGCAGGGGAATAGCTGGGTCAAATGGGACCTCTAGTCCTAGTTCTTTGAGGTATCTCCATACTGACTTCCACAGTGGATGCACCAGTGTGCACTCCCACCAACAATGGAGAAGGGTTCCTTTCTCCCCACAACCTCACCAGCATTTGTTATTGGTTGATTTCTTGATAGCAGCCATTCTTTCTGAGGTGAGGTGGAATCTCAGGGTTGTTTTCATCTGCATCTCTTGAATGACTAGTGATGTTGAACATTTTTCCTTAAATTTGTTTGCTGTTTTTACTTCCTTGTCTGAGAAATGTCTGTTCATTTCAGATGCCCATTTTTGAATTGGGTCTTTGAATTTTGGGGGTTTGATTTTTTTCAATTCTTTGTATATTCTAGATAGTAGTCCTTTGAGGTACAGCTGCTAAAAGTTTTTTCCCATATTGTAGGTTGTCTGTTAGCTCTGTTAGTGGTTTCTTTTGCAGTGCAGAAGCTTTTTAATAAGATGAGATCCCAGTTGTTGATTCTTTCTGCTAGTTCCCATGCTGCTGAGGTTTTGTTCATGAAGTCTTTTCCTATGCCAATGTCTTCAAGAGTTCTACCTAACTTCCAGCAAGTTTAGTGTTTCTGTCTTAATATGAATATCTTTAATCCACTTTGATCTTAGTTTAGTGCATGGTGATAGGTATGGGTCTAGTTTTAATCTTTGGCAGGTTGAAATCCAGTTTTTCCAACACCATTTATTAAATAGGCTATCTTTCCTCCAATGAGGGTGGTTGGCTCCTTTGTCAAAGATGAGGTAGCTGAGTATGTCTGGGGTTGTTTCTACATCTTCTAATCTATTCCACTGATCCTCAGGTAGGTTCCTGTGCCAGTATCATGCTGATTTTATCACAGTAGCTTTTTAGTATAGTTTCAAGTTTGGGATTGTGATACCCCCAGCCATGTCTCTGCTGCTTAGAATTGCTTTAGCTATTCTAGGTCTCTTATGGTTCCAAATGAATTTTTGGATTGTTTTCTCTAGTTCTGTGAAGTATATTGTTGGAATTTCAATTGGCATTACATTAAATCTATATAGTAGTTTTGGAAGTACGGCCATTTTCACTATATTGGTTCTTCCTACCCAGGAGCAAGGGATGTCTTTCTATTGTCTTGTATCCTCTTCCATCTCTTTTTTCAGAGTGCTATAGTTTTCAGTGTAGAGGTCTTTTGCTTCCTTTGTTAGATTGATTCCTAGATATTTCATTTTTTTGGATGCTATTGTAAAAGGAATTGTTTCCCTAATTTCTCTCTCAGTGAGTCTGTTATTTTTGTACAAGAAGGCTATTGTTTTTTGAGTGTTGACCTTGTATCCAGCTACTCTACTGAATCTGTCAATTAAGTCTAGAAGTCTTTTGGCAGAGTTTTTTGGGTCTTCTATGTAAAGTATCATATCATCAGCAAATAATGACAGTTTAACTTCTTCCCTTCCTATCTTTATTCCTTTTATTTCTTTCTCTTTTCTAATTGCTGTGGCTAATGTTTCCAGAACTATATTGAATAGGAGTGGTGATAGTGGGCATCCTTGTCTTGTTCCTGATTTTAGCGTGAAAGTTTTCAGTTTTTGACCATTTAATATGATGTTGGCTGTTGGTTTTTCATAGATAGCCTTAATCAGGTTAAGATAAAGACCTGCTATTCCAATTTTCTGTAGGGTTTTTATCATGAACGGGTGCTGGATTTTGTCGAATGATTTTTCTGCATCTATTGAGATGATCATATGGTTTTGTCCCTCTGTTAATATAGTGTATTACTTTTATTGATTTATGAATGTTGAACCATCCTTGGATCCCTGGGATAAATCTGACTTGGTCAGGGTATATAATTTTCTTGATGACCCTCTGTGTTCTGTTTGCTAGGATCTTGTTGAGGATTTTTGCATCTATGTTCATTGGGAGATTGGCCTGTAGTTCTCTTTTTGGGTTGGGTCTTTCCCTGGTTTTAGAATCAAAGTCACACTTGCTTCCAGGAATGAATTTGGAAGTCTTGCTTCTCTTTCAATTTCCTTGATGAGTTAAAAGAGTAATGGCAATAGTCCTTCTTTAAATGTCTTGTAAAATTCAGCAGTGACGCCTTCTGGACCTGGGCTTTTCTTTGTTGGTAAATATTTTATTACATTTTCAATTTCACTCATTGTAATTGAGGTGTTTAGAATTTCAATATCTTCTTCATTTAACTTTGGCAATTCGTATGTATCTAGGAATCTGCCCATTTCTTCTGTGTTTTCCATCTTATTGGAGTAGAGGTTCTTGAAGTAAGTATTGATGATCCTCTGGATTTCTGTTGAATCTGTAGTGACTTCACCTTTTTCATTCTTAATTGCATGTATTTGTGCCTTTTCTTTCCTTTTTTGGATAAGCTTGGCTAAAGGTTTATCGATTTTATTTATTCTTCCAAAAAACAACCTCTTCAATTCATTGATTTTTTGTATTGTTCTCTTGGTCTCCATTGCATTGATTTCTGCCCTAATCTTTATAATTTCCTCTCTTGTATGAGCTTTGGGTTTGTTATGCTCTTCTTTTTCTAGGAGCTTGAGGTTGTGTATTAGGTTATTCATCTGAGTTTTGTCTGTCTTCCTAATATGGGCATTCACTGCTATGAATTTCTCACATAGAACTGCTTCAATTGTGTCCCATAGATTCCTGTATGTTGTACTGACATTTTCATTTACTTGTAGAAACTGTTTAATTTCATCTTTAATTACTTCTGTGACCCTTTTGTTCAAGTGGGTGTTATTCAGTTTCCATGTGTTTGTTGGGGTTTTGTGGTTTTTTATGTTATTGATCTCCAGTTTTATTGCACTATGGTCTGATAATATACAGGGGGTAACTTCAATTCTTTTACATTTACTTAGACATGTCCTATGAGCTAGCATGTGGTCTATTCTGGAGAATTACCTGTGTGTAGCCGAAAAGAATGTATATTCTGATTTTGTGGGGTGGAAAACTCTGTAAACATATATTAAGTCCATTTGTTCAATAGCTTGGTTCAGTTCTAGAATTTCCTTGTTAACTTTTTGTCTAGATGATCTGTCTATTTGTGATAGTGGGGTATTGAGGTCCTCCACTACAATTGTGTTAGTGTTTATTTGGTTTTTCATGTCTATTAACATTTATTTTGTATAGTTGGGGGCATTTGTATTTGGTGCATATATATTTAGGATTGTCATCTCTTCCTCTTGGATTGTTCCCTTCACAGGGATGTAGTGACCATCTTTGTCTCTCTTAATTCATTTTGGATTGAAATCTACTTTGTCTGCAAATAAGATTGCTACCTCTGCTTTCTTCTGGGTTCCTGTGGCATGGAGAACTCTTTTCCATCCTTTTACTTTCAGTCTATGAGTTTCTTTTTGAGTTAGGTGTGTTTCCTGTAAGAGCATATTGTTGCGTTTTCCTTTTTAATCCATTCTGTCAGTCTATTTCTTTTGATTGGTGAATTGAGTCCATTAACATTGAGTGTTATGATTGATAGATATTGATTTATCCTTGTCATGATGGTTTACTTTTGTTGGCTCTTTTATTTCTTATTTTTCCTCCTTTCCCTTTAGTGTCTTACCTTGCCTGGTGGCTTCCTTCTGTTGGGCCTCATGGAGTTGTGACCTTCATTGCTTTTTTCTAGGATATTGTTTAGAATTGCTTGTAGTGCTGGTTTGGTGTTCATGAAATTTCTCAGGTGTTCTTTGTCGTGGAAGTATCTAATTTCCCCATCGATTTTGAAAGATAATTTTGTAGGATACAACAGTCTAGGTTGGAATTTATTTTCTTTTAGGGCTTGAAATACTTCACTCCATGCTCTCCTTGATTTGAGGGTTTGTGTTGAGAAGTCTGCTGTGATTCTGATGGGCTTTCCTTTGTAGGTGATTTGTTTCTTTTCTCTAACTGTTTGTAGGATTTTGTTTTTCTGTTGTGTTTCTGGGATCTTGACTATTATATATTTTTGATCATGGCTAGTTGGAGTTCTATATGCCTCACTTATCAGTATGTCGAATTCTCTACCTCTGTCTGGGAAGTTTTCTACTATTACTTCTGTGAACAGTTTTTTTATGTTAATTGTGCTTTCTCCTGTTTTTTCATGGACTCCTATCAGTCTTATGTTAGTCTTCTTTGCATTGTCTACCAGTTGTTGAATTGATATCTCATGGTCCCTTACTATTTTTTAGAAATCTTTATTTTCATGGTCTCTAACCACGATCCTGTCTTCTATATCTGATATTCTATCTTCGGATTCCCTTAATCTGCTGTGGATACTTTCAATGGAGTTTTTGATCTCATGAATAGCTGTTTGAATCTGTTTCATGGATTCCATTTCTTTCTTATGTTGGGTGATCATGATTTCCATTTCTTTCTTATGCTGGGTATTCATGGCTTCCAGCATGTTTCTGAGCTCATCTATTTTTTTGTTTCTGTTCTAGATCCTCTAATCATGTCTTTCACTCTGCTCACCATCTTTGTAGATATCTGGGAGATTATTTCTGCTTTGAATTTTTCTAGAGCCTCATTCATCTGTTTTGTTACTTCCTGTGCTATCAGTTCAGGGTATCCAGGTGGTTGGTTATGGGACTTTTCCATCTCATTTCCCCCAGGATTTACCCTTGGTGGAGTGGAAGTCTGAGATTGTGCCTTGCTTAAATGTCTTCTTATTTTTGTTTTTGGTACTGTCCTTGGTTTAACTCCTGGGTTGATAGTTTGAAATTGCTTATTGTAGATATCTTTGTTGCTTGTAATTAGAACCCTTATGGAATGATTGCTTCTCAGAGGTGTCTTCCAGATATAGCTGGTCTTTAAGTTTTGAATCTCTAATGACTCTGAGTCTATCTCATTTTCCTTATACTATGAAGGTTCACTGACTAGATCAATACTAACATCTTAGCCCAAATGATACAATCTGCAACACCATTGCATCAAGTACATCTTCAAAAATGACATTTTGTGGTAGTTATTAATCTATCACCTTTATCTGTGTGAATTAAATGAAGATCGAGGACCAATCCAACATATAGTGAATAAACTCCTCAATATAACAACTTTACCCTTTGGGATGGGGAGTTAGAAGGGGTTGGGGAGGGAGGGATATATGGGAGGAAGGATGGGGAAGGTTAGCAGTGTGGTCAGAGGACACAGGTGAGAAGGAAAACGAGAATAATAGGAAAATAAAGAAGAACTCCAAATGAGGACCAAAACAGGGACAAAAAGGGAAGATGAACAATGTTGGAGAGAAAGAGAGTGTAAGAGAGAGAGAAAGGGAAGAGAGAAGAAAGAAGAAAAACAAAGAAAAAAAGGAGAGAAAAACAAATATTTGCAAAGAGTAGGGGAAAAAATTAAAGATAAGAGGAGCAAAAGAAAAGAAAAGAGAAAGAAAACAAACTAATAATACTAATTTTGGGAATAAAGAATAACCATGAAGATGAAGGGCATCTTTCAGGGTATGTCTCTGCGGTCACAACAACGTGGATTGCAGTGTGCAGATATAAGTCAATGAGTCTCAGCAAGCTAGTCACAGACCCATGAGATTCAGGCAGATTTCTGGCTCCAAGTCCCACGTTGACCTCCCTGTCCTCCTGTAGGGTTGAACTCTGCAGAGTTGTACTGCAGGTTCCGGCTGCCCTTCCCCTGATGATAGTCCCAATCCTGATGGGAGGTGAAGATGACTCCAGCTTACCCAGTACAGTGTTCTGGTGGTCCGGTGTCTGCATCTTTGTAGTGTGGAACCAGGTGGCTGTACAGAGGAGTGGGATGGGGGTGGGGGGTGTCCAGTGGATTGCTGCTGGGGTGCGGGCTGATTTGGCATGTTCCGCATGACTCACGACGTTGCCACTTCATCCGCAGACCTGCCTGTCTGCAGCAGGCTGATTCAGCACATTCTGCATGACTCCCAACATTGCTAAGGTGTCCTATTTCTCCTTTTAAAAATTAGATATTTACAGAAGAGTTACTGTAACAGCTCATGATACTTTTACTAAATTTTTAGTAATATATTCTATTTTTATTGTATCAGAAACAGGAACATTAAAAAAGACCAATGTTGAGAATTCAATGTAGTAAAAAGTAAATGAAAATATTCCTGCAAAAAATATAGTAGTATTAACATTTGATGTTTATTTTGCATTAGTTTATGTATATCTATCAAAAACTACACCCACATGTTATTTATCCATCCTCTCATTGATGAAGTACAAAATGTAGATTTTTCATTGAATATTTCCCAACCCCCATATATAAATTTTATCATCTCTTCCTGTCTCTGAAAACAAACTTATAATACCCATAATAGTGACTGAAAAAATCAAACATCAAAGTCAAAATAATACAGACATTATTAAAATAAAAATCAGCACATACATTTTCACCATAGTTTCAGAATCATGTGCAGAGAATGGATGGATATACACAGATATAACAGAAATGACAGAGCCACAGCTCCCAGATCCCCAGAGGACAGAACAGGTAAGTTTTCTGGTCCATGACAGAGTTACAGTTCAAAGACACACAGTAAAATGAACAAAATAAATCTGAAAAATGTTATTAAAATTTAGGGGCAATGGATCAACATGAGGAAGGACAGAAAATGATGCTATAAGAATTTCTAATTGATAACAAGATTTATTTTTAAAATATAATAAGAATACTACATGGCAGCAGCAATACTTGAGTGAAAAACAACAGCGTTGTGAACCTGTGTGAGCTGCAATGAGCAATGGGGTCCACGTCCTCCCCATCTGCTTACACCTGTAACCCATGCACACCTCGCTTTGGAAAGGTGTAGTTCTTCACTTGTGGATGAGGACCTCAGCCCTGTTACATGGTCAGGGTTTCGCTAGGTGAAGAACAAGTACGTCAGTTCTTAGGTTTTGGGGTGTGAGACCTCAAACATTTTCACTTGGCCTATTTGTTTTGTGACATTTCCACAGACTAGAGGGCCAAAGAATATAAAGATGATAAATGCTATTTGAGGAGATCCATGCTGACAGAAGTGTGTTACTAAGCAAAACTTTCCTAGACTGCACAGCCTGAAGTGGCACTGCCTTAGCTGAAGTGTAGGGGTTCGTAGGAGCAAAGATGATGAATATCTATATGGGGACTTATGTCATAAAGTTGGCATTTAAAACCAATAAGGTGAGAAAGGAATCTTTTTTTTTTTCAGTTAGCAACAGGAGACAATGAAATTTCCAAATTCTGTAAGAAGTTAGGGTAAAATAAATCATTTCTTCTCCTTTGTTCAGTAAGTGAGTGGATATAGATGGCATCACTGATAAGAAATTTGTGTGAAAGATATGATTACTATATGAGTCTGTGAGCTAATGTAAACTTTAATAACTTTGGTCATGCATGTCTCAGTAATGAATGGAGTATTAGAATTAAATTGAACTTTTTTCTTGATATCAACATTATCTTAGCATATTTTATGGGACTGCAAGCAATGCATTACATTCAGGCTCAAAAAACAAAAACAGTAAAATATATAGACAGTAGCTAATATTTTCACTTCTATTTGTTTAAAGTCAGACTATATTCTTCGAGATATAAACTCAGGCTTTTCAATTTACTAAAAACAGGTTTGGAGAAAGAGAAAGTTGTCCTTTATAGAAATGGCAAGTAAAGATGTGAGACATGAGGAGCTAAGTCTGGGTCCAGGAAGGCTCCACTCCTATGTGTCTGCATTAATTTATTAAGCACAACTTAAGCCATCATAACCCAAGTCCTTGGTTCTCAATTTAGATTGGTGCCTCCTCATTCTGACCTCCATATTTCCCACTGGGAAACCTCTTCAGATAAAGTGCATAGGCAAGTAGTGTATTTGGATTAAACCAGAAAACACTGTAAGACATTGCCAACATTAAACAGCTTTTGTTTAATTGTGATTGAAAGTATAGTCATATATGACTTCAAAACTAAAGTATCATAAATATTTATTAAACATGGATATAATTAAGACATAAATGTTTATTTATTTGAATTGTATTGAGTGAGGATACAACTTGGATATGATTATCTTCCTGACTGTGTCTTTCACATCCTCATTCCTGGGACTGTAATGAGGGGGTTCAGCATGGGGACCAGGACTGTATACAGGGCACTGAACACTTTGACCAGCAGCCAGGAGCTCTGGGAGTTGGGCACAAAGTAGAGGAGGAGGAGGATGCCATGGAAGATGCTGATGGTGGTCAGGTAGGAGGTGCAAGTGGAGAAGGCTTTTTGAAGTCCACCCTTGGAGGGCATCCTGATGATAGTCACCACGATGACCACATAGGAGGCGAGGGTGATCAGGAGGCTGTAGGCCTCATTCAGTATAGAAATTATTAAACACATCATCTGGCTGAAGGAGGGGTCGGAGCCAGACACAGCCAGGACAGCGGAGTACTCACAGCTGAAGTGGTTGATGATGCTAGACTCGCAGTAGGACAGCTGCACAAGGGAATACGTGATTGTCATGGAGCAGAGTGCACCCTACGTGTAAGTTCCTGCCACCTCGAGAGCACAGAGCTTAGGAAACATCGCCACTGTGTAGAGCAGGGGGTTACAGACAGCCATGAACCGGTCAGAGGCCATCACTGCCAACATGAGCATCTCCGCGATCACAGAGGCATGGCCAAAAAAAAACCTGTGGCCTGCACTCTCTGAAGGGGATTGTTCTCTCCTCCACAACCAGGATCTCTAAGAGTTTGGGTGTAAACACACTGGAATAACAAGTATCAGAAAAGGAAAGATGGCTAAGGAAAAAGTACATGGGCATGTGAAGTTTGGGATTGAGTTTCCTGACCACAATTATGCTGAGTTCCCCAGCAGAGTGACCTTGTAGATAGTCAGGGACACCAGGAAGAGGGCGCCTGGAGCTGGAGTAATCTGAGAACCCCACCAGGAAGAACAAGGGCACAGAGCTCTGATTTCCCTGTTCATGTGCCATGACTCTGCATTTACTAAGGAAGAATGAAGATGATGTTGCACCTTGTTATGTGGAAGAACTCAGGCAGGGCTCAATAGAATCCACAGAGATGCTTACTTTCTAGTCACTTGTGTTCTGGTTCACTCTAGACTCTTGCGTAGCCACTTGCCGACCCGTAAGTACAATTAACTGTGTCCTTCAGTTCTCTGGGCTTTTCTTATCTGGAATAAAACAGTAGTGCTTGTTAATACTGCTAATATGTGTCAATTATATATAAGTATATCTGATACAGAGTACCTCCTAGTAAAATATATGACAGAAATGGAGACAGCAAATCAGACAGTTATTGCCCAGGTCATAGTAGTCATATGATCATGTCAGAGGTGTCCTTGAGAATATTAAATACTTTTAATTTGCAAATAAACATAAAATTATAAAAACTCCGGGTGGGAAGTATGTATTGTCAAGCATAATGTTCTTTATTGATTCATTGGAATTTTACCTATTCTAATGTACACCATATTATCAAGGTCTCAAACATCCCCTTAAAGAGAACTTTTAACTAGTCTCATCAAAAATTTGACTTAATATTGTGTTGTTAAAATTACATCCCCCTATATCATTATGTTTAATGTTCATAGACTTGAAATCATATGATGTTATATGCTGAGGAACATTTTGGAGACAAATGTTCTCAACAGTGAAGTTTGGACCTAAAATTTTGTCTTGAGTCACATCTTATGTTTAACTACCTAATTTGACACAGGGTCTCACTCCGTCTCCAGAGTGTCCAGGCTGGGCTTGAACTTGCAGTCTGCTCATGAAATCTGCCCCTCCTAAATCCAGACACCAATCTTCACACTGCACTTGTGTTCAGGCACCCATGTTATTTCTATTGTGACACACTGGGCCAGTTCAGATTTCTAAGGTCACATCTGCTGCTACTGAATGGAAGCCCGCTGACCTGTGTCATTAAAAGTCCTGCAGGTTGACTTAGAGACAGAATTCCTGAGGTAGTAAGAGCAAACATCCTCGGTGAAACTAAATTATCTTTCTGAAGAGCTGGTGAATAAGACCAATAAAGAAATGGCACAACTTAAAAGCAGAGAATTCCTCAATGGTTTTATGTCTTGTGTTTCATTTTCATGAGCAATAATTGTACAACCAGTGTTTTACACCTTAGACCTCCTTTTCTCACATCTAAAAGCTTTCTTTTTGAAACTTATCACTGAAAGAAGCAACACTAATCATAGTATTCAATTGTATATTTAAACATGTATTTTAAGGTGTCCTTTATTAGTGTTGACTTTTTATCATTTGGTTCTTAATTGTAGTGTTTCTTGTTTTGTTTCAAAGAAAAATAAAAAGACTGACTCACTTTCTATTTTATTATTATTATTTTTTTTATTTTTTATTTTTTTGACTCACTTTCTTTCACAATATAGATTTTTCAAATAATGTTTTATTTAGCCTTACTTCATCCTGAATAACCATTCTCTCTCTCTCTCTCTCTCTCTCTCTCTCTCTCTCTCTCTGTCATCTACTTTCTCACACTGGTTAAATCATATTTTAGGTATTCTACTCCATATTTTTATAAGATATTGACCATCTTGAACTGATGATTATAGTAAAAATTACACTCACTATCTCAGGAAAATCTATCCAGGCCAAGATAAAATGATTGCAGGAAATTGCACTTTCTTGCAATGGGTATATATATATATCAGCTAAAATTTATTTATTTTTCAAATTTTTAATTAATTAATTAATTAATTTTTTCCCCATTAGCTTTATTGGTACATTTTAGGTATAGAATACAGTTACATTCATCATTGAGATCTTGTACCATTACATGAATCTCTTGGTTCTTATTTTTTTTCCCCTTCCCTTGCCCTCCCTTCACCCCCTCCACCCTTCCCTATTTGCAAAGACCTTGTTTCCATTTTTTTCCTCTTCTCATATTTTTTCCTTTCCCTTTTTTCCCTTCCCCTACCCCTCTCAATTCTCCTGCTCTTTTAGAACTTTTCTTCCTGTTACACAATATCAGTTATACATTTTTAAAATTACAATATTAAGATCTAGGAGACATTACCACAGATTTTACAGAATTCAAAAGGATATAGAAAGCATATTACAAAAATCTTTTTTGAAATAAATTTGACAACTTCTAAGAAGTTACTCAGATGACAAATTAATGAAACTAACTCTGGAGGAAATATAAAATTTGAATAGTACCTATTAAAGAAAGTATATTCCTAGCTTGAAAACCTACCTATATGACAACAGCAGGCTCATAAACATTTTAACTGATAAATTATATCAAACAATTAAAGCAGAAAAAAGAAGGAACTCTTCTCCCCTCATTTTAGGAACTCATCATTGTGCTAACCCTAAAATTGGATAAAGATAATAGAAGAAAAAAATATGAACATAGATAGAAATTTGTTTAACAAAACAAACTATTAGAAGTCAGATCTGGCAGTATGTAGAAAGTGGTTTTGTTATAGGGATGGCAGTGTTGGTTCAGCATTGGAAGATCCACCCCCAAAAGTCATCATTTTAACAGAGGAAAAGAAAAAGCCATATGATCCTGTCACTAGTTGGAGAAAAAGCATTGGACCAAATTCTACAGCTGTTCATGGTAAAAGCTATCAGAGACTAGAAGTAGAACAGACACTTCTCAACAAATTAAAGACACGTACCATACTTCCAGCGAGAACGCCTTGTATGAATGGAGAAGATACAATGCTTTCTCCTTAAGGTGGGGAACAAGGGCAGATATGCTTATTCTTTATCTGTCCATTAAACTTTGAAACCTAGTCCCCACCAAAATAGTCTGGCAATAAAATGACCCAACTAGGATAGGATTGGCACAGCAGAAGCAAAATCTTTATATGTAGATGAAATGATCATCTACAGAGAAAATACTAAGAAATCTCTAGGAGCCCCTAGAACTTGTACTTGAATTTAGCAGGATTAGAAAACACAAGGTATATATAAAAATTCAGGTCTGTGTATACTTGCTATAAATGAAGAACTGGATATTGAAATTTAAAAGTTATGTAGGAGTACAAAGGACCCAGAAAAGCCAAAAACAAAAACAAAAACAAAAACAGTGTTGGAAGATATTTAGCACCCAATTTTAAAACTTCTTCTAAAGCTACAGTAATCAAGGCAGTGTTGGTGTAAGGAAAGACATATAGATCATTTGACTAAAACAGAGAATCTAGAAATAGAACCACACATATATGGTCCACTGAGTTTTGAAAGATTATTTAACATTAGCATTTTATAGAATATAAACTCAATTCAAGAGCCGAGGAAGAGACAGTGTCTTCAGCAAATGGCACTAGAACACCTGATATCTGTATATAAAAAATTAACCTCAACCCTTTTTTTCCACACATGAAAATAACTTGAAGGGATCTATGAACCTAAATAAGAAAGCCTAAAAGTATAAAACTTTAAGAAGAAATTATAAGGGAAAATATTTATGAATTCAGGGTAGGCAAGAACTACCTAGGATACAAAAACCATGATGTATAAAAGGAAAAAATTGATAAATGAGACTCCATCAAAATTTAGAACTTTAAATGACATCATTAAAATGAAAAGTAGCCCTTAAACAGACCATATTTACAATGCATATAAACTATGACCAGAATATATAAATAATTCTTAGAGCTCATTAATAGACAACCCAATTAAAATGTAGATGTAAGAGGATAATAAATAGCCAGTATAGCACAAGGAATGGTGTGCAACTCTAGAATCAGAAAAATACTAACCAGTACAAAAATAAGACTGAATTATACACTCATTAGGGAGATGAAGTTAAAAGTTTTAGAAGCCTTGTCATGACTTTCTTTTTGTTGGATTCTTCCCCTTTGCATTTAATTTGTCACACCCAATGGATTCATTCTGCTGGGTTTCCTGGGGTTGTGATCCTCATTGTCTTTTCCTAGGGTATTGTCTAAAATTTTTTGGAGTGCTGGTTTGGTATTCATGAAGTTCGTGAGGTGCTCTTTATCATGAAAGTATCTTATTTCTCCATCAATTTTGAAAGATAGTTTTTCAGGGTACATCAATCTGGTTTGGAGGCTGTTTTCCTTTAGGGCTTGAAATACATCACTCCAAGCTCTTCTTGCCTTGAGGGTTTGCATTGAGAAGTCTGCTGTGATTCTGATGGGCTTTCTTTTGTATGTGATTTGTTTCTTTTCTCTAACTGCTTGTAGAATTTTGTTCTTCTGTTGGATTTCTGAAATCCTAACTATTATATGCCTATGTGTAAATTTTTATTGATTAAGGCTAGCTGGAGTCCTATATGCCTCACTTATCTGTATGTCAAGTTCTTTCCCCCTCCTTGGGAAGTTTTCTGCCATCACTTCTGTGAAGTTTTTTTATGTCATCTGCACTCTCTCCTGTTTCTTCATTGAGTCCAATCAGTCTTATGTTATTCTTCTTTGCGTCATCTAGCAGCTGCTGGATTGATTTCTTATGTTCCCTTACAATTTTAAAGCAATTTTTCTTTTCCTCCTCACTAATTGCAATCTTATCTTCTATATGTGAAATTCTATCCTCACATTGGTTCATTCTGCTGCGCAGACTTAAAATGGAGTTTTTAATCTCTTGGAAATCTGTTTATATGTGTTTTATTATTCCATTTGTTTCCTATGTTGGGATTTCATCATATTCCTCAGATCCTCTATTTTTTTATCTGTGTCCTCTCTAGATTTATTAATCATGTCTTGCACCATGAGCAAAATCTTTGCTGTTATCTGAGTAATTATTTCTGATTTCATTTTTCCCAGATCCTCTTTTGTTGCCAGTTCAGAGAGTCCAGGTGATTGAGTATCAGAGTGTTCAATCTCGTTTCCCTTTGGGGTTGCTGTAGGTGATACAGAAGTCTGTTTTTGAGGCTTGTTTATGTGTCTTCTCATTTCCACGGTGGGGGGGGTGCTTCTGGTGCCCACAAGGCTCACCTTTTCTGCCCTAGGAGCCTGGAATGGCGGTGAGGGAGCTTCCTTCTGGGTGCTGGGAGCGGCTGAGCTTCTCTGCCCTAGGAGCCTGGGATGGAGGTGGGGAGCTTCCTTCTGGGTGCTGGGACTGGCTCACCCTCTCTGCCCTAGGAGCCTGGGATGGAGGCAGGGAGTTCTAAAATTTAAAATTAGCATTTCTAGCTCAATTCCCTCCTATACAAAAGCTTACCCCTGAATCTTTGGTAAATCGTGACCCTCATGCTTACAAATCTAGAACTTTTTTGATAAAGTTGAGAACTGGACATTTATTATTACATTAGTAGTCCATTTCATTTTTTCTCTAATTTCCCATTGCTGCCTGCATGATTTTTTACCCAAATTCATTGACAACTTGACCAACCTTCTTGCCTTAATTCAGGGCTCTCCATTTGCCTAAAATCCTTCACTATAATTTCAGTTTCCATTAGTCTTACTGATCATCAGTAAACATTGTCCTATGTCTCTATGCTTCATTACAATTTGAGCAATTGTTAAACCGTTTAAAAATATTCTTTCATCTCAATTCCAGAAGAGTATGCATAGTGTATTAAACAGCAATAATGTATGTTTTTCCAAAATGGCTTGAAACTTTCAGTTAAGGAATTTGTGTAGTGATACCAATTTCTTAGCATCTTCACTGTGTGGTTTCCTTATAGCTGTAAGTAAATATTTTCATAAGCTGTGCAAATATTTTTAGATTCAGAGAACCAGACTGTGTATGTATTATGGACTGCATGTCATTTTCTTGGGTTTGAGAAGAATTCCAATACAATTCTGTGACTCAGGCACCCTCAATCATGTAAAAAATGGCAAAAATGACTTAGTTCTATAATTTGTCATTTTTAGTACCTCAGCAACGATAGAAACAACAAAAGAAAAAAATGAATGACTCTTTGAGGTTCCTAAAGTCTACTTGTTAATTATTTTTCTTTTATTTTTATAAAGGAAGAAAGTTTCTTGTTTAGGATACAAAAGTTGAGTTTATCTGAAAGGATTGAAATAGGAGATAAGAGGTAAATATCAAAGTAGACCGGGATAAGAAGTCAGGACAGTCTGAAGTCTTCAATCAATGTAGCTTCTTTTCTTTTACCACTGGTTGTACACTTGCGATTCTTTCCTCATCATACACACAAGCTGGAATCTATCTTTAGGACCTATCCCATGATATCACAAGTATGTTTATTTACTGCTTTTTTTTTTACACTGTGTATGTATTTTCTCAAAGTAGTTACTCAGAGTGCAAGACATCAACAAAAAGGGTTCTCTTTTGCAAAGAAGCGCCAAGCAGATATTAATACAAAACTTTCTTTTCAAAGAACTAAGAGAAACCAGTAGTATAAATGAAATAAACCAGGCAGACAAGCTTAGATATGGCATGTTTTATCTTCTATGAAAAACTCATAGTCTATATTTGCCAATGAGGAGAAATTGGAAGACAGATAAAGAAGAAATGGGGAGAGGTTCAAATGGTTCCCCAAATTATCTATTCTGTTGTTTCAAAAATATTTTCATGTACCTGCTAATTTGTTTCATGTAAACCATTTATTTACTTTTAACCCAGCAGTGTCTTACCAAATAATCAGAATTTCTAACTTAGCAAAATGATCAAAATTAGTAGTTTTCAAATAAATAAATTACTTTCTGCATTTAAAATAACTCACTACTGCTATGAAAGGGCACAACTTGTGTAAGGGTGTATGGAGGGGGGATCGAATTATTAATTTTTCATGGAAAAGGATGGATATGATCATAAGATGGTATTTGAATAGATTTAAACATAATTTCATGGAAATATAGTTTAAAAATTCATTGAATTCTGAAATATATTCAAGTCTGTCAACTCCCACACTGCTCTCTCACCTTCTCACAGCTCATGGTACAATTCTGCACATTCACCACAGTAAAAACATGTGCGGGACACAGAGCCGACTTTACTGATGTGGCCTAAGCTTCCAGGGTTGATGTGTTATGGAGAGAATGGTGGTGACATTGGAGTTGCAGGTGGGCAGGATCTGATGCTCCCTCGGTAACTGTGAAAACTTCTCTGAACATTTAAACTCTGGAGAGGCATGTGGGCAGAAAGCTAGTTGACATGAACAAGAATTAACACATTGATAACCCATTAGCTGTAGAGATGGACACAAGCATTGCAAAAGACAATCAGGAAACATGAATAAAGCCAAAATATCTGCATGTACTCATTCTGGGACATTAATTTTTTTGAGAAAACAAAAACAACTCTCTATTACTTAGATCAACCTCCCCTTAGTAAAAGGAGAGTGGTTATGTTAAAGACACTGTGGCTGCTCCCTATGCACATGAAGGGCACGAGACTAGAGGAGACTCATTACGTCAGGAAATTGGCAGAAGTTGGTCTAAATCCCTGCATTCATGGCACCAATCAAAAATGACTTAGGGCCGGGGATTTAGCTCAGTTCCAGTGCCTGCCTCGCAAGTGCAAGGCCCCGAGTTCAATCCCTGATACCCAAAAAAAAAAAAAAAAAATGACTTAAGCTTTGCTTCAAGTGTAAAATAAAAACCTTTTAATTATTACTTAAGGCATACAACTGTGGGGGGTGTTGGCCAAAGGCATATATGAGATGGATATACAGAGATAAGGGATTTTTAGGACCACAAGCCCCAAACTTCCCTGAAGGCATGGTTAGAGATTAAAGGATAACCTTCAGGGCTGTGAGTCCAAGAAGGATCACACACATTGCCTGCACTTTTGTGTGCCAGCACCTCACGGGAACTCTGAAAAGCACACCCCGATCCTTTCTTCCATGTACAAGCTATGACATGGCATGCCCCATGAGGGCACCAGTCCAGGCTGGGAGAAGGAGGAGAGTAAGCAAAACAGGTATGGGCTATGGACATTTTGCTACATTCTCATTTGGTTTACTTATGTCTTCAAGAACGGGAGTGCAGCTGATGGGTGAAGATGTCCGATTTTATAGAAGGGTAGGAGAGATAATACTTGCACATGACAGAAAATGAAGTCTACATGGCAAATAGGAGCCCTGAGGACAAGCATTCACTGCTGTTTCTCAAAACCCGAGTAATTATCTACAGAGGGAGTTATTGTATAATTTTATAACAATAAAGCTCTGATCAGTAATGGCCTATCCAACATTCTGAACAACTTCCAGAAATCCATTAAAAATCAAAAACAATGAGATATGCCTAGTTTTATGCTCTAGCAGCAGCTTACGTTGTAAATTGGACTGGATATAAATTCCCCTGTTGAATTGAGATTTACTCAAAATGGGCAGCTTCATGGGTAGCTTCTGTAGATAGGCTGAAGCAGCTTGCCTATGGTTGCCATCTGCTATGTTCAAACTTGTAGAAATCAGCCCATGAGCTCAAACATGACCAAGAGGTGACCGGGTGAAAAATAAAGACACAGAATCAGGTTAAAATGTGGGGGCCACGGGGCTCTTGTCTACCTTCCAGAGACTCCCGAGTGACTGGTACACCTTGGTTTTATTTACTCAGATAGGGTGCAAGCAATTAGAGTTACACAGGATCCATCTGTCTCCTGCCCTGCATGGTATTTCTCCAGGTCAAAAACAGGATCTCAGGTGTTTTTACTTTTCCCTGCAAGTGTGTCAGCCGCTTCCTTCTTGCATTCTCTCTATCTTCCCTGTGTGTGCCAAGGAGGCCAAATTATCCATCTTCTCTCCCACGCAAAATTCCCAGGTTGACTCAATTTTGGAAGCAGCATTTAAGTTTTATCTTTTTTTTTAATTACAGAGAGCATTTTAATCATATGCAAACAAAGCCTGAAATTTAATTTCATGCTATAATTCTCTGTGCAATTTGGAGGAAATTCTAGCCATTAAAGGTGGCATAAGAGACCTACATTTGCTTTAGTTGCCTATTGATGCTCACAAGGATTAATTTGGAGGTGATTCTCCAGAGCTAGAGTCCCTGGGGAAATAAATGTAGCTATAACAACCCTGGTGCTCCAGTTATATTCAGTCTACAGAAAAACGGAAAGGGGTGGCCTGTTTCACTGTAGCATGTAACTTGATCCAAGTTTATTGTGAAATTATGAAAATGTTATTTTCCTGATACTGTAACCAGGATCCTGTTTGATTTTCCTTTTTGGTTAAGTCCCCGTAAGCGTTATCCAATTCTGAGCCCAATAACAGTCAAAGAAGAAGTTACCACTCATGAAAATATTGAGCCTCAGGTCCATGACAACCACTTCACAAAGAAAAGCGTAAATTTGCTGTTCTGTGCATATGCACAATAAAGCGGTGTATAGACTTCTCGAAAGAATGAGAAATAGTCTTGTGAGAACTCTTACCTGACACTTCTTGGGACTCTTTTGTAAGATACTTAACAAGAGAAGTAGCTTTTCTGGACTAAGAGTTGCTGAAATAGAAATGCTAAACCTTTACATTCCTGTACTATTTTACTGAATTCTTAGACTAGAAACACATTTTCTCAATGAATTTAATGGATTTGTCTAAATAAACAAAATGCATATGTATTATTCTTTGAAGCAAATAGTTCACATTTTTTACAGGTTCTTCCCTCATTGATGTATTTATGTACAGACATTTTCAATCTGTTCTCTGACTGCTATGCTTACAGGAAGTCATGATGGAATGGTCACTTACTTCCATACCTCTTGTATTTTACAGGAACGAATTTCTTCTGAAATGCCCCCAGTGAAAGAGACTTCAGTGATGTCCATAAAAAATCTGAGTGTGGAGACCACCTTCACCCTCCTAGGTTTCACGGATTACCCAGCCCTTCAGATTCCTCTCTTCCTCCTGTTCCTGATCATGTACATCATCACTGTGGTAGGGAACCTCGGGATGATAGCAATCATCTGGATTCAGCCCAGACTTCACACCCCCATGTACCTTTTCCTTAGTCACCTTTCTTTCGTTGACTTTTGCTATTCTTCCATCGTGACTCCCAAGCTGCTTGACAACCTGGTCATGGAAGACAAAAGCATCTTCTACTGGAGCTGCATGTGGCAGTTCTACCTGTCCTGTTCCGCTGTGGTGGCCGAGTCCTTTTTGCTGGCTGTCATGGCCTACGATCGCTTCGTGGCCATCTGTAACCCCCTGCTGTACACGGTAGCCATGTCACGGAGGCTCTGTGCTCTGCTGGTGGCTGGATCTTATTTCTGGGCTATGTTTTGCCCCTTGGTGCTCCTTTGCTATGCTCTTCAGCTTAGCTTCACTGGATTTAATGTAATCAACCACTTTTTCTGTGAATACACGTCCCTCATTGCTGTCTCGGCCTCGAACATACGCATCCCTCAGCTGCTGCTGCTTGGCTTTGCAACCTTCAATGAGGTGAGTACTCTCCTGATTATCCTCACCTCCTATGTGTTCATTTTTGTGACTGTGATAAAAGTCCCCTCTGCCAGTGGGCGTCGCAAAGCCTTCTCCACCTGTGCCTCCCACCTGACGGCCATCACCATCTTCCACGGCACCATCCTCTCCCTCTACTGTGTGCCAAACTCCAAGAACTCTAGGCACACGGTCAAAGTGGCCTCTGTGTTTTACACTGTGGTCAACCCCATGCTGAACCCCCTGATCTATAGCCTGAGGAACAAAAATGTAAAGGATGCCTTCCAGAAGGTCATAGACACAAAAATCCCTTTGTACTGAATCAATCCCAGGAGACATTTTCAACCCTAACACACAATGGGAACAGGTTATAGGTTCCTAAATGCTACAGCAGATGGCTGCATGGTTTTATAATCAATGACTGTGATGTTTGAATTGATAAATGCAAATTCTATGAAAAAGCCAAAGAAATTTAATACTAGGATGAATTCTATAAGATTTTGGCTCATTCTATTTCTTTGAAGTAACACACACACACACACACACACACACACACACACACGGTAGAAAGCACAATAGATTCCAATAGATTCCAAAGTATGGTGACGCAGGTATTGAAGAATCATGGTAACTTGTAATAGAAAGTACTTTCCTGATTTGTTAATTTGCGTAAGAATAAGTACCTGGTTTAAAAAGTTATTTGTGCAGTGCCACTGTAGTATGTGGCATTCTGGGACATGCAGGTGGATATACTGTACAATAAAAGGGGAAGTCATTCTTTTCAGACACCTTCATTCTATGAGTACTGTGAATAGAATGGATAGAAATTCTGGCAAATGAAGCACTCATTTCATGTGGAGAAGCACACAGGATAAGGACAATTCCATCTATGGGTGAATGACGACAAAAACACATAAGGAGTAGAGAAACAGCAGGCATGACCTAAAAAAGGATTTTAACTCCAAGTACCTTTTAATTTTAAAAAATGTTTTAAATTTTCCATGTGGCTGGCTTTTAACTCAGAATGTAGCCCACACTGGTTTGCAAGCGAGATCCTCCTTCCTCAGCCTCACAAGTGCTGGGTTTACACAGGCGTGTATGCCACCATGTCCAGCTCTAAGCCCTTTCTCTATAGTGCTTGAGATTTTGGTATGAGAGAGGTATAGAAATTAATTTTCTCTTTCAGAAAGGACAATGATTAGAGTCATTTCAGTATTTCTACATAGCATTTGGATATTACTACTCAGAAGTTTGCAATTCCAGAATTCTCAGGTCTGGAAATCTCTCTAGGGATTGCTGATCTAGATTATACAAGATGAATATCATAAATATTTTATCTGAGAATACTGAGGAATCACATATCAAGATTTACATTCAAACATTTTCGTAAATGACTAAACATAAATATCTGAGGTCAAACACCTTTAAATCAAAGCAAATTTGGGTAAGAAGGCTAACACTGAAGAATTTAAAACGAATTTTGTTTCTATTATTAAAAAATTAGCTGTATATGTATAAGATGACATTATACTTTTTATTTCACACATCAAAATACAGTTCTAAATCAAAGTTTACAAGGTCAATTTCATGAATATAAAAATTTCATTAATATGATGGAAAACAAATTGAAATGGCAAATGAAAACACTAAAAAGATCACTACACATATAACATAAAACAGAGGAACAATGACACTCCTATGGAAAAAGATATAAGGTTTAATTAAGTAGTCTGTATATAAAATATGAATAGAATTCATATGAAGTGTTGTTTAACCTGACTCAAAATAAAATTGCAAATGAAAAATGCCTGGGTCTATTATTTCTCATCTGTCAGAATGGCCTTGATTCGTAAGTTTAATGGTATCTCCTGTAAATGAAGCTAGAGGACACAATTTTAAGCAAGAAGGGAACAAGTTGCTTAACCTATAGGAGGATGTCTAAAGCTCTAGCAATGTTACATACGACGTAACCACTCCTAAAGCATGCACTGGTCTGGACATCTATGCCAAAGACAAAGTAATAAATGAATAGAAGTAAAAAATCCATGTGCATTATTTATATCAGAAACAGACCTGTGGCTGCATAAATTATAGGTCAAAATAAAGAAATATTCAACTGCATAAAGGAAAAGAGAAGAAATACTTGTTTATGAACTGTTACAATGTGCTCACAATTTATTCTCAAGAGAATAAGGACAAAATTTAGAGATAGTTCTTATGATAAATGTGTGAAAGGAGAGGGAAATTTAAAAATACTAATACAGATAGAAAAAAATGGAATGAAACAATAAATAGCCATAAATCAATAATTCTTTACTGATTAAAGTTTCTAATATATGAGAAAGGGATCAATAATTTAAAGTAAGAAAAAGTAATTAAAATATTTTCATGTTAGAAATTTAGGTTGAAGTTATGCTTTTCCTCTTAAAATAAGTATACTAAACATGATAATCAGTAGCAATGATAATACTTACTCCTCAAATTTTCTCTAAGAAGAAAATTTTCCTATCCAGAACTAGGAATTCTTGAATAAATGTCAGATTTGAGGTGCAGATTAAGAAGATCGCAAGGTGAATGTTGGGAGCTTTAATTTTCCAGAAAGCTAGAGTGATACTCATACCTCCACAAACAGCCTTGAAGAGATATTGCAGGCTATATGAAATGCTTGTCACTGGTTTGTAGTTAGAAAATAATAATGGAAAATGCATATTGACTGTAATTGATTTAAAACTATCAAATATGTTTAAGTCTGGATACTAAAAACAAAATAAATAAACCATTATTATTATATATACACTGGTATAGTGACTGGTTGTTCTGAAAATGAGTAAGCAAAAGAAACAAGAATTTAATGTATCTTTCCTCTATGAATTGTATCTTCACATCACCCAACAGATAATAAGAGAAAGTTCAGAGGAAATCCAGGCAGAAAAAGTATAGAATTGGAAAATCAGGATTTTAGAACTGCCAATAAAATATTTTTAAAATGGAATTGCAGAATTTATTTTAAAAGGTTATTAGTCAAAAAGTTAGTGGGATATTTCAAGATCAATGAATGAAGTGACAGTACCTAAATCTATAGACCAGAACGAAGCTCACTGAAAACCAACCGTTAACATGTGCATGGCACACACCTGGCAGGATTCACAAATTCTAGAGGGCTTGCTGGAAAGAAAAAAAAAGAATGCATGTGAACAAATGAAGATCATTCATCAGAATGTCCTTTTAAAGAATTGGTATAGAAATGAGTTAAATAACACTAAATGTAAGCCGCATACAGAGAATGAAACATTCTTCCAATGGTCCATTTTTTTCTCCTAAGTTTTCTTAAAGGAGTATGTGTACACTCTTACACAGAAAATAGTTACATAATAAGGAGAATTTAGGAATTCAACCAGGTTGGTTTGGTTCTTGATTCAAACTAACTAGTAAAATATAGCTCTCTGAGAAAACTTGGGAAATGTAAATCATAGTTTGGGTGGGAATTAAGTGATCTGAAAAGTACGTTTGCTGGAGAGTTTGTGCTTGCCTGTTATCTCAGCTTCTCAGGAGGTTGAAACAGAAGGATTACAAGTTCAATACTATCCTCGGCAAATTAACAACACCCTATGTCAAATTTCAAAATAATTATAAATAATAAAAAGGATGTGGGAAGTAGCTCAGTGGGCTAGTGTGCATAAGGCCTTGAATTTAATTCTTAGTATGACAGAAATGAAAGAATTTGATGATTGTATTTATTAAATGCAATTTTGGCATGAGACGGATTTTTGTTTGGTTTTGCTTCTGGGGATTGACCATGCTCTGTACAACTGAGCTACACCCCTTTGGGGTGAGCCTTTAGTTAAATGTTCATTTTATTAATAGTTACTCTTTTTAAAGAAACTATCAATAACAAACCTAGCAAGATAGTTTGATAGAGAAATATAATATCCTACAAATAGGGTTGTGTTTTAAACGACCTAAATTTATAAGATTAAAGTCAGGCACTCGCTGTCCCTGCGGATGCCCTGATTCTTTGGAACCAAGTCCACTCCACAGACATGAGCTTTCCACCCTGCACACAGGGATATCTGGCAAAGGATACATTTGAAACAGGGAAAAGGACAGTGTCCCAAGCAGCTCCTGTAGTTGTTTGTACGGATGCTTGGAGCATTGATTCAAGTACTTCATTGTTGTTTCCTTGAAAGACTTCAAAGGATTGAAGTTTTGCAACACTGATTTGAAAGTATTCATCAGTTATTTCTTAATGAATGTGTAAACAAAAACACTCTGCCCATGTGGTTCTGTGCTTCTTTATTACCCTAAGACCTGCTCATTTAGTGGCATAAATACAGCTCTGATGGATACAGACAGATATATCCATATGAACTCCCTTCTTCATTCTTTCCATCAAAACTAAGGTCAACATATGCTATCCTTGCTATATATATTTTTTCTTGCCATATTTTGATACAGAGCTTTAGAAAGTATGCACCGTTCCACCTCCAGCAGAGTGGCTGATGCATAAGAATGTGAACTTCTACTTCAAAATCAATGTCTTTGCTCTTCCCTTGTAACAAACTCACTTTTCCCCCCAAGATGTTGCATATACTCACTTCTTATCTCACAAATCTTACTGTGACCTTGTCTGACCACCGTACTTAACAATGACACCTCCAGGCCAGGGGTAGTGCCGCACCTCTATAATCCCAGCACATTAGAGGGCGAAAGCAAGTGGATCCAAGACCCAGCTCAGGCTGGTCAGCCTAGCAACTGACCCTGTCTCAAAACAAACAGGGGAGGGGAGGGGAGTGGCTGGGTATGGAGCTCGGTGTGAAGGCCCTGTTAAAATCCCCAGGATCGCACATGCACACACACACACACACACACACACACACACACACACACACACACACAGGGAAAAAAATGAGAAAAGAAAGAGAAAAAGGAAACAAAGTCTTTGTAAACAGGAAGAGGTGGAGGGATTGAAGGGAGGAAAAGACAATGGAAAAAATAAGCACAAAAATACATCATGTACAGGTACAAATTCTCTATGATGAATAGGATCATAATGTATACCTAGAATGTACCAATAAACTTAATGAATTTACAAAAAGTAATAGGGTAGAAAAAAAGAAGAAAAGGAAGATTAAAGAGAAGAAAGAAAAGGAGAAAAAAATACCTCTACTTACATCCTTTAAAAAATTACTAGAAAATAATACTTGTATTCTGCACCCTCCTTTAAATATAAACTAGTGAACAAAGGTGCATTCTCTCTCCTATTCCCAATAGTAAGCCAGTACCTGGCTCTGAGGAAGTCTGTCATAAATATTTGTTGAATGAATGAATGAATGAATATATAAAAGAGTAATTCTAATTATATATTCTCATTGTGTACTCAACTTTCTATCTGTTTCTTACACCAGAAAGCAAAGTTCGTGAAATAGTAATTAAGATTTTAGAATGTGTACTCTTTAAAATAAAAATATAAATAGATTTCGAATATGCTACTTAAGGAATGGACTCACTAACACTTCAGTGAAGCTACTTTTAAGATTTTTTTACAGTAGAATAATTGAGAATAATTCCATTCACAACTAATTTCCATGTGTTGTATTTAATCATTTCTATTTTGGTGAACTTGACTAGAAAGGAAAATCAGAAGAGCAGATTTATTTTGTTTCATTTTAACTGTTTATTTTTTCATTTTTTATGAGGTAATTATAATTGTATATATTTTAAGTAATCAATTGACATGTGAACATTCGGATTGTGTGCATTTGTGTGTGTCTAAATGTGTGTGTGCATACACGTGTACATGTGTGTGTGTATAACATCTTCTGTGTGGATTTTTTTTTTGGTACCAGGCATTGAACTCAGGTCCTTGCACTTGCGAGGCAGCTGGTGGAACCACTGAGCTAAACCCCAGGCCCGTTCTGTGTGCATTCTTTATTTCCCTCATTTCTGGTAGGCTAGGATCCATCTGGGTTACAAGAAAGGTCTTGTTTATTATTCAAAAATTAGTCATGGTACATGTGGTACTAGTTACTAATCCAGGAACTCAGCATATATGAGTGAAATAAACAACTGATTTTCTACTTTACTAGACATTTTATTTTAGCAATAGGAAACAGCCTAAAACAGACACAGTAAAATATAATTTAATAAATGTTGTAATTGTGCTTAGTACTTTAAATACTAATGTGGGGAGCAGGGTAGCCACTGGGGTTTGAGAGCTGCCTCATAGAAAGTTTTACTAAGAAGAGAGATTAGAGAAGACTCCAGGGTGTGAAGAGAGGGTGTGGTAATGTTTAAAGAAACAATGTTCAAACAATCTGAATACAGGACACAGCAACCAGCACACAGTAAGTAAAAGGAATATAAATAGGACAGGGATTTAACAAGGATTAGATAATTTCTGAACTTGAATATTTACCTTTGTAAATATTTCTGATTTAACTCTCAGTAAAGTATTTTTCCAAGCTGATCTGAAATCCAGGTATGCACATTCCTCCAAGATGATTGGAGGAAGAATGTTGTGGCACATAATAGACACCGAGTCAATATCGCATAACAGTGATTCTTATATGTACATATATTTTCATAATTGAGCCAGGTGTGGTGGTGCACACCTGTAATCCCAGCACTTGGGAGGCTGAGGCAGGAGGATCACCACAATTCTCAGGCCAACCTGGGCTACATAGTGCATTCAAGGCCAGCTTGAACTACACAGTGAGACTCTGTCTCAAAACAAACAAACATAAATTTTTGTAAGTGAAATTGGGAGCATATATCAGTATTCAGGGGTCTGGGGAAAGTGACATTCATACATAAATTATTTCACAGAAAGGTACAAATGCTGCTATAACTTTTATAGGACATTCTCCTGATATCCCTAAAATTTCTCCAGGTTTCACTGTGTTGGAATTGCATCAGATTTCAGTGATTAATTTTAATTGTTTGTGTTATGGCCTCAAGAGATTGAAGCTCTAAATAGTCTCTGGGGCTCCTTTCTCCAAGGTCTGAACTATACATATAAGAATGCAGATATCACTCTCCACCAGGAGAGGTCCTGCTTTGACACCAACGGGTTTGTGCTAAAATTCTAAATGCGACTTAATATTAATTTTAAGACAGAAATCTACTTGAGAAGAAGGAAAGTCTAGAGAACTAGACAGGACGTGAGAAATAACTGTGAACAGGAAGGATTAGGTAGTTCACATTTATGTGGATTTTGTACTAAAGGGCCAAGAGCTAAGTTCATCAAAAATTCCATGAAAAATATGTTCCTGGGAGGGAGATAAAAGACCACTGAGAATTTTTGGATTGTGTCTGACTTCACTGTTGTAACTTTTGGAGGAGTAGTAGAAATAGAATATATAAATGTTTAAGTAAAATTAGATGAACAATGACTGAAGAGACTGGTGAAAAAACAGAGACTGGTGAAAAAATAAAGGGACTAACTTCAATTAAGATGACAAAAGAGGAAATAAATGTGATCTCTGGTAGCAAACATAATAAGCATATTAGGAGATAAAAACAGCTACAGGGAAGAAGATATCAGCTACCATTTTTCCTGAGCTGAAATAATGGAAACTTTTATCAGGAATGTAATAATAACATTTGAGAGACAAGATCCAATACATAATATTTAACATTAGTTAAAAACAGTATTTAATGCCTTGGATAAATAAAATGAGATAGTAAGAAAAAATGGGATAATTAGAATATCTGGGTTTAGGAATATCTTTTATAGAGAAATTCACAAGTGGAGGAACAGGGGCGGTGGAATGTCTCAGTTATGCTTAAGGTCTGACATCTTTATTGGTGGGCTATCTGAATTACTTTCAGGACTATGTCACTGGAGATAACTTTGCTTGTCATAAGGCAAAAAGATTCCGGACATGGTAGGAAATGAATGGTATTAGTATCAATGAATGAAATAGAATGATTCTTTTGTATTACTCTTTTTCACGAAATATCTTTATATTGCAGTACTCCCTAAAAGGGTTACTTACCATTTCTCCTTCCCTGGTGACATAAGGAAAGAATGAATATACTAAATGTTCTACAGAGGGGGTGAGGGAAGAGGCAGGAGAGATTGTGGGGGGGGTAGGGAGAGAGGGAGAGACCCAGAAAAGAGAAATTTACTTAGATATTCCTAGACAAGAAAAGTTCCCTAAATTATACTTTTATGTATTTCATCTTGGTGCTGGTTCCTAGCATACCATGTGCAACGTGATAGTACCGTTTCCTTAAGATTAAGGTCTCTAGTTTGTTCATTAACTGCAAATACGATTACTAATAAAAGAAACAAGTCAATATCTGAACCAATAGTTATGATCAGGTGGTAGATGACTGGTGTGTTACCAAGAATCTAAGACCTCGTTTTCCTCATGACTGTGCTGATTGTTCTTTGGCTGTTTACTACTGGGAAAATCAAGGTTTCCCTGGATCTAGAATGAACTAGACAACTTTTAAAGTCCAATTTTATTATCCTACAGTAAATGAGGAAACAATAGTAATTAGAATTCATCAGCTGAAAAGCATACTTTCTTAAAAATTTAAGATTTATTTTGGTGCCACATTTATTGTGTTAGGCATAGATAGATTTAAGTAATGTATGTAAATTAAATATAAAGGCACAAGTGAAGTGTTTGGACTCAATACTAATGTCACTATGCGACAATTTATGAACAAATAGTTTAGAAATTTCTGATTTTCATTACATATTCCAGAGTTGAGAAAAGAACTCGGCATATTATGTTGTTTATATTTTATAAATTTACAATGGACAAACACAGCTGAAGGTTCTCTTTGAATATTTCATCCAAAATATACATAAATGCATGCATGTACTGTACTTGTATATCAATTGCCTGTACTTGTAATATTAAATTTACCATACAGAAATTTTGATTTAATAATTTTTCTTAGGAACTGGAAAATGATTGTTATATTTTTGCATTTATGGAAATGTAGCGTTATGGAGATGAGCTAGTGTGGAGTAACAAATAGTGATTCTGAAAGAAATATTTTTCTTTGTGAGAGAAGAGAATGAAGTTTCCTATTTTATCACTCTGTTATTATTTTCATTTTCAGGATTAACTTTCATATTCTGACAAAGAGAAACAATGCTGCCATCGGATAGAAACCTAAGTGTGGCCACGTTCATCCTCTTGGGTTTCTCAGATGTTCCAGAACTGCAAGTACCACTCTTCTTGATTTTTCTGGCCATCTACAGCGTGACTGTGGTAGGAAATATCGGGATGATTGTGATCATCAAAGTTAACCCCAAACTGCACACCCCCATGTATTTTTTCCTCAGCCACCTCTCATTTGTGGATTTATGCTACTCCTCCATCATTGCACCCAAGACGCTGGTGAACCTAGTGTTAAAAGACAGAACCATTTCATTTTTAGGATGTGTAGTACAGTTCTTTTTCTTTTGCACGTTCGTGGTTACAGAATCCTTTTTACTAGCAGCGATGGCCTATGACCGCTTTGTGGCCATCTGCAGCCCCCTCCTCTACACAGTCGCCATGTCACAGAAGCTCTGTGCCATGCTGGTGGTGGGGTCGTATTCATGGGGGGTGGCCTGTTCTTTGCTACTAACATGCTCCGCCTTGCAATTATCTTTTCATGGCTTCAACATCATCAATCACTTCTTCTGTGAGTTCTCCTCACTGCTTTCCCTCTCTAGCTCTGACACTCACATCAACCACTTGCTGCTCTTTATTTTTGCCACTTTCAATGAAGTCAGCACACTCCTCATCATTCTCTTGTCGTACCTGTTCATCCTGGTTACCATCCTCAAGATGCGTTCAGCCAGTGGGCGGCGCAAGGCTTTCTCCACCTGCGCCTCCCACCTGACGGCCATCAGCATCTTCCACGGCACCATCCTGTTCCTCTACTGTGTGCCCAGCTCCAAGAACTCCAGGCACACGGTCAAAGTGGCCTCCGTGTTTTACACAGTGGTGATCCCCATGCTGAATCCCCTGATCTACTGTCTGAGAAATAAGGATGTAAAGAATACAGTCCGAAAAATAATGGACACTAAAGTATTTTCTAATTGAGAATGATATTTTCATGGAGTTTTGCATATAAATTTCAAAAAAAAATTGAACATAAATTTCATTTTAAGCATGGCATTAATTTAAGAGTTAATATTGTAAAATTGAATGTAAATGGATTTTGCTTTTAAGTGAATAAACTTGGCTGTTTTCTTTTCTTGTTGGAATCCACTGGAAATCTTTCTTTTTTATTCTGATGAAAGATCTCAGTAGGTTCTTCAGGATGGGCTCATATTTGCTATACTGTTTCAGCCTCCCACAGCTCTGGTATTATATGTGTGAATGGCCATGCTGCCTTCATTGTTAATATTCCATCTACAATGTTGAAATAGTGTGAGATGACTCATAATGATTGTGAAAATTAAAGGATAGCATGTATATCACATGATATGACTCAAATAACTCAGTAAATTTTATTTCTATCCCTATTTTATGTAAGACCTAAGGAGTGGACTAAACTCTCAGTCCTATGAAGTAAGTGGTCACTGTAAGGGTCAGAAAATAATAGGTACCATAGAAAGCTTAAGAGAAGGGATGTTCAAAACCATTGAGGTACTACATGAACTGCCCCATGGAAAAGAGAATGATCAGAGTCTATTTGGAGGTACATTCCAACGAGGAAGGAGTTTTATTCAGAAAAAAACTTCAAAAATAAAATCAAACAGACAAAAGTGTAATGCTGACTCTGGTTCAACAAATATTTCATTGACCTAAAGTGATACAAATGTTATGTGCATGCGTGTATTTGTGTGTGTGTGTGTGTGTGTGTGTGTGTGTGTGGTGTAGTGTATACCAGTTAATTGGTACTTAAATAAAATATGATCTATATCCTAAAATGTTTTTAAAGCAACTCTAGTATAATATTGTGGTAATCTGTAATAGACTGAATCAAAGTCTCAGAAGTCATACATTGGATAATAGCAAATCTGTTATGTTGAAACAGATTTAAAAAGTAATTGCTTAACATGTGTTTCATGGTGTGCTATTATTCTATGGGAAATATCCCCAATCTGTATGTATTTTTAAAAAATGAAAATGAATATAAACTCTGAACTTTCCTCAACAGAAATTTCATTTGCATTACAATATGTGTTTGTAGTTATTTTAAGTGTTGAAACCTAACTACCAACACAAACATCTTCAAAATAAAATGAAAACCATGCTTCAAGCCATTTAACATTGCAGGTTAAAAATATCAGCCATTTTACCTTAATAACTCATTTTGTTTCATAACTAGTATGGTCTTTTCCTTCTCTTTACTCAATGATTCTGGATAAAATCCCAAATATTCACCAATAGAGAGGAAGAATACATTTCTATGTATTTTACTAGGGGATTAAAAAAACAACATGTGGTGCATGTTTCTCTAAGGCCAATAAAATTATGTAGTATTATAAAATTATTTTCAACTTTTGATCAATATTAATATATTCACTTCATGCACATTATTATATATAGAATCATCTAAATAATTACTGAATGTAAAAATTAAAAAAATATAAGAAATGATATTTTGGATGGATATTGGGTATTGGCTATCACATAAATAACAAAACAAGCAAGATCTGCTATATTTGTTGTATCGTATCAGCATGGAACTATTCAGGTGTTTTAATTATGGCTAATATGCTAACTTTATAGCATTTTATTAAATTGATATATTAAAATATTTATGGTGTGTTTAAATGCAGCCTTTATGGGGCTGTTTAACTTACTTTATTATCACTGATGATAAATTCTTTTTTTTCTTTTTATCACATGGATGGAAAAGTAGACAATGCATATTGAGAATGATATATGGATTTACATTATGTAAAAAAACCTCCAAGAATTGAGAATTGGCTCAAAAGTGTCCTACATTGTTGTGAGCATTGAATTAGTCAGGCTCCCCTGAGGAAGACAAACCCACCAAAATTCAAAATAAAGAATGATGTATTGTAGAAGCCTGTAAGAGTGCAAGTGGAATACTAGATGCTAATTTACGAATGACTAATTGTTGGAAGTAGTTATTGCTCTTGATATTGGGGAATAACAAGGAAGAGATACTCAATTGTCACCAGAACTTTAGAGCCCAGAGAAAGCACACTCTTACCTGGCTTTAAACCCTTGGAGAAGAGACCTGGCTCTGCCTCTGCGGCTCTGAGTCAGGTTGGGTTAGGACTCAGCAGTGTCTCTATGCCTAGTTGTACGTCCAAATCTCCACTTTGGTTGGGTTCACTTTAAAAGGAACTGTCCTTTCTTATGTCACTTCCGGTTCTGGGCTTCTACCCTTCTCCACCTCCTTCCCTTGACAGACTGATAGGACCGCATTGCTCTGATGACATATAGTTATCTCTTCTAACAAGGGCCAGATAGAAAGCACAATGAGGACTGCAGCTTACAAATCTCAGCAGCAGTGTCACGACGGAAGGAAGAGTGGACTTAGAAATGAGATTGGATGGAACACACTTTCTTGAGGGAAATTAAAGCAATTATGTGCTTTTAAACTTGGAGTTATTTTTGCCATATCATGCACATCTTTGAAATCTGTGGACAAATGCAGAAAATACCAGGCTGTCATGTTCTAGGGTCCAGATGACGTTTCCTTCAGGGACACCTGCTTGGCTCCTCCGCAGCCCTCGCTGTTTCTGTGCTGGGTCAGGGCAAGATCATAAATACCGCAAGTGGCTTCTCAGCTTGTCTTTGCAGCTGCTACGTGTTCCTTATTTCAAAGACATCAACTGCTCTCCACTCAACATCACAAGTTTTGTTTTTCCATTAAACTTATTTTAACTAATACAAAAAATAACATTGTACGAAACATAAGCTATCACATGAGGTTTCAATTCCCATATACTTTTGTAATGGTTAAATTAAATTGAACAGATTTATCTCTTCCAGCATTCAACATTTTTTTCATAGGGTGAAATTTGGTCATTTTTGTTTTTATTTTTATTAGTCCCTATTTGCAGTACATGATGATTTCATGCATTTTAAAGAGTTTCCCTTCTGCTTTGCAAAAGATCGATCTCCTTGTTTTTTATTATCTACCTTTTATCATGCTCTTTGATTTATTTATAATTTAGGTTTCTCAGATAAGAGCAACCGTGTGATATTTAAGCTTGTGCATCTGATTTATTTCACTTAATATTATGGTCTCAGTGCAGCCATTTTTCTGCAAATGACACAAGTTTATCTTTCTCTATGACAGCTCTGTATGAGGAAAACTTTAAAAATTATTTGCTCTACTGGAATTGTACAGTGCATTATTATTATTATTATTATTATTATCATTATCATTATTATTAAAGTATATTTACCCCCTTGGCACACAACAGACATTCTGCCCTTCTCCCACTGTAACTTCCTACACATTTATCAGCCATTCCTGTCTCCATCTTCCCTATTCTGCACTGTTTAGTTATCACCAGTCTACTCAACTTCCATAACATCACTTTTTTTAAGTTTCAAAATATGACTTACATTATGTTTTATGGATATTTTTGTGCTGGATTTTTTTACTTAGGATCCCACCCCTACCTCCTCCATACAGACCCACCTAACCCATTGATTAAGGTAGTGTACTTACACCCCAGCCTCCTCCCCACAAGTCTCTTAATCAAGTAAAATTGATGATCAACATCAACCAGAACATTTCCCAGAGTCCTTTAGATGTTCTAGATATTAGTCCTCTGTCTGAGGAGTAGCTGACAAAATTTTGTTACCATTATTTAGGTTGCCTCTTCACTCTGCAGATTGATTATTTTTGCCATGTAGACCTTTTTAGTCTGATGTAATCCCATTTGTTGATTCTTGCAGTTATTTTTTGTGCAATTGAGGTTCTGTTTAGAAAGTCCTTTCCTATACCTATACCTTCAACTGTTTTACCTATTTTTTCTTCCAGAAAGTCTAATGCTTCTGTTTTAAATTTTAGATCGTTGATCCATTTTGATTTTCATTTAGTACACAGAGAAGTGAGAGATCTGGGTCCAGTTTCAATATTCAGCAAACAGATAACCAATTTTCCCATCACCACTTATTCCTCCACTGTCCGCTTTTAGCCCCTTTGTCAAATCAAATCACTTGATGTGTCTTGGGAGGCTTCTATATCCTCTTTTCTGTTCCACTGATCCTTGTATCTGTTTTTGTTCCAGTTTCATGCCATTTTTATCACTATTGATTGAAGTAAAGCTTGAAGTCTTGTATTGTAAGACCTCCTACTTTGCTCATGTTGCTCAAAGTTGCTTTTGATATTCTGGGTCTGTTCCAGTTCCATATAAATTTTAGGATTGTTTTCTCTAGTTATGTAAAGTATTCTGTTGGTCTCTTGATTGGAATGCATTGAACCTGTGTAACAGTTTTAGAGGATGGCCATTTAAAAAAATCTATTTTATTGGTACATTTTAGGTATACAATATAATGACATTCATCACTGGAAATTTGCACCTTTATATACTCTCTTGGTTCTTATTTTTCCCCCTTCCCCTGCCCTCCCTTCAACCCCTCCATCCCTCCCTATTTACAAAGACTTTGATTCCAGTTTTTCATTTTCTCATATTAATTCCATTCCCTTCTTTCCTTTCCCCTACCCCTCCCACTTCACCTTTGCCCCTTTTCTTCCTATTTCACATTATCTATTATACCTTTTAGTCCTTATTAACACTTTCAGTTTCTCATAGTAGAGAAACTATTTGGTATTTACAGATGTGTGTCCTATTTATTTCACTTAAGAGTGCCACCTCAATGTGCATCCATTTAGCTATAAATGTCTCTAATTTCTCATTTTTTATGACTGGGTAGTCCATATTATGGAAAAACCACATTTTCTTTAACCAGTCTCCAGATGGTGGGCATTTGGACTGCTTCCAAGTTTTAGCTATTATAAATTGTGCTGCTATGAACATGGGTGCAGATATATCACTGTGATATGATTCTTTTAATTCTTTGGGAAGATATCCAGCAGGGGAATAACTGAGTCAAATGGGACGATAGTCCTAGTTCTTTGAGGTATCTCCATACTGATTTCCACAGTGGTTGCACTAGTCTACACTCCCATCAGCAGTAGAGCTGTGTTCCTCTTTCCCCACAGCCCTGCCAGCATTTGTTATTGGTTGATTTCATGAGAGCCGCCCTTCTTTCTGGAGTGAGGTGGAATCTCAGCATTGTTTTCATTTGCATCACTTGAATGACCAGTGATGTTGAGCATTTTTTCATGTTTATTTGCTATTTCTATTTGTCTGTGAAATGTCTGTTCATTTCAGATGCCCATTTTTGGATTGGGTCTTTAAATTTGGGAGGTCTGATTTTTTTAAGTTCTTTATAGATTGGTTATAGTAGACCTTTGTCTGAGGAACAGCAGGTGAAGATTTTTGCCCACTTTGTGGGTTGTCTCTTCACACTGCTGGTGGTTTCTCTTGCTTTGCAGAAGCTTTTTAATAAGAAGAGATCCCACTTGTTGATTATTCATGCTAGTTCATGGGCAACTGTGGTTTTGTTCATGAAATCTTTTCCTATATCTTCTTTTCTATATCTTTTCTATATCTTTTCTAATCTTTTCTATATCTTCTTTCTATATCTTCTTTTTCCTATGTCTTCTAGAGTTCTACCTAAACTCTGTTCCAGCAAATTCAATGTTTCTATTTTAATATTTAGATCTTTAATCCATTTCAGTTTTAGTTTAGTCCATGGTGAGAGATATAGGTCTAGTTTTAGTCTTTCAGAAATTGAAACCCAATTTTTCCAGCACCATTTATTAAACAGGCTTTTCTCCAGTGAGGGTGTTTGGCTCATTTATCGAAGATGAGATGGCTGGGTGTGTCCGGAGTTGTTTTGGCATGTTCTAATCTATTCCACTGGTCCTCAGGTCTGTTTCTTTGCCAGTACCATGTTGTTTTTATCACAGTAGCTTTGTAGTATAGTTTCAAGTTGACATGTCTCTGTTACCTAGAATTACTTTTGCTATTCTGGGTCTCTTCTTGTTCCAAATGAATTTTTGGATTGTTTTGTCAAGGTTTGTGAAGTATGCAGCTGGGATTTCAATTGGAATTACATTGAATCTACATAGAAGTTTTGGAAATATGGACATTTTCACTATGCTGATCCTTCCTACCCAGTATCAAGGGATGTCTTTCCATTTTTTGATATCATCTTCAATAGCTCTTTTCAGAGTGCTATAGTTTTCAGAGAAGAGGTCTTTGTTTTCCTTTCTTAGGCTGATTCCTATGTATTTATTTTTTTTGGATTCTATTGTGAAAGGAATTGTTTGCCCTATTTCCGTCTCAGTGAGTCTGTTGTTCGTGTAGAGGAAAGCTATTGATTTTTGTGTGTTGACCTTGTATCCACCTACTCTATTGAATTTGGTTATTAATTCTAGAAGACTTTGGTGGCATTCTTGGGGTAATCTATATAAAGTATCATGTCACCTGCAAATGATGACAATTTGACTTCTTCATTTCCTATCTTTATTTCTTTTCTTTCACTTGTCTAATTGCCATGGCTAATGTTTCCAAAAGTATTTCAAACAAGAGTGGTGATAGTTGAAATCCTTATCTTGTTCCTGATTTTAGTGTGAAGAATTTCAGTTTTTAACCATTTAGTATGATATTGCCTGTTGGCTTTTCATAGATGGCTTTGATCAGATTGAGGTGGTGACCATCTATTCCAATTTTTTGTAGGGTTTTTATCATAAATGCATGTTGAATTTTGTCAAATGCTTTTTCTGCATCTATGGAGATAATCATAGGTTTTTGTCCTTGGATCTATTAATATAGTGTATTACATTTATTGATTTGCATATGTTGAACCATCCCTGCATCCCTGGGATGAATCCCAGTTGATCAGGATGTATGACCTTCTTGATGATCTTCTGAGTTCTATTTGCCAGTATCTTATTAAGAATTTTTGCATCTATGTTCATTAATGAGATTGCCCTATAGTTCTCTTTTTCAGTTGGGTCTTTTTCTGCTTTGGGGATCAAGGTGATGTTTGCTTCTAAGAATGAATTGGAGTGTATTGCTTCCCTTTCAATTTCATTGAAGAGTTTAAACAGTAGTAGCAGTAGTTTCTCTCTAAATGTCTTATAGAATTCAGCAGTGAAGCCATCAGGGCCTGGGCTTTTCTTAGTTGGTGAGTTTTTAATTATGTTTTCAATTTCATTGATTGCTCTTGGGCTAAGAATTTTTAGGCTTTTTTCATTCAACTTTGGTAATTCATATGTATCTAGGAATCTGTCCATTTCTTTTGTGTTTTCCATCTTATTGGCATATAGGTTCTTGAAGTAGGTATTGATGATCCTCTAGATTTCTGCTGGGTCTGTTGTAATTTCAACCTTTTCATTCCTAATTGCATGGATGTGGGCCTTTTCTTTACTTTTTCTGATAAAGTTGGCTAAGGGGTTGTCAATTTTGTTGATTCTTTTGAAGAACCAACTCTTGGCTTCATTAAATTTGTATCATTGTCTTAGTCTCCATTGAATTGATTTCTGCTCTGATCTTTATAATTTCCTCCCTTGTATGAGCATTGGGTTTATCCTGCTCTTCTCTTTCTAGAAGCTTGAGGTTCAGCATCAGGTTGTTTAATTGGGCTTGCTCTGTTTCCCTAATATGTGCATTCACGGCTATGAATTTCCCTCATAATACTGCTTTCATTGTGTCCCATAGATTCTGATATGTTGTACTGTCATTGCCATTTAATTGAAGGAACTGTCTGATTTCTTCTTTAATTTCCTCTGTGACCCATTGGTTCTTCAGGAGGGTATTGTTCAATTTCCATGTGTTTATGAAATTTTGGGGGTTTCTTTTGCTATAGATATCCAATTTCATTTCACTATTTTCTGATAATATACAGGAAATAACTTCAATTCCTTTGCATTTACTTAAATATGTTCTATGAGCAAGTATGTGGTCTATTCTGCAGAATGACCTGTGTGCAGCTGAAAAGAATGTGTATTCTGATTTTGTTGTATGGAACACTCTATAAACATCTGTTAAGTTCATTTCTTCAAGAGTTTGATTGAGTTCTAGTATTTCATTACTTATTTTCAGTCTAGTTGATCTATATATTTGTGACAGTGGGGTATTGAGGTCCCCTACTACAATTGTATTTGTGCATATATGACTTTTCACATCCATTAGTATTTGTTTTATATAGTTGGGCACACTAGTGTTTGATGCATAGATGTTTATTCTCTTCCTGTTGCATTGTTCCCTTCACAGGGATATAGTGGCCTTCTTTGTCTCTCTTAATCAGTGTTGGTTTGAAATCTACCTGAACTGCCAAGAGGATAGCTACTCCTGCCTTTTGTTGGGTTCCTGTCTCATAGAGAATTGTTTTCCACCCTTTAACTTTCAGTCTATGAGTTTCTTTGTGAGTTAAGTGTGTCTCTTGTATGCAGGATATTTTTGGGTCTTGCTTCTTGACCCATTCTGCTAGTTTATTTCTTTTGATTGGTGAATTGAGACCATTAACATTGATGGTTATAACTGATACATATTGCGTTTTCATTGTCATGATTTTTTTTGTTGGATTCTCCCCCTTTACATTTAATTTCATGTCACACCCGATGGGTTCATTCTGCTGTGCTTACTGGGGTTATGATCCTCATTGTCTGTTCCTAGGATATTGTCTAAAATTTTTTGGAGTGCTGGTTTGGTATTAATTAAGTTCCTAAGTTCCTAAGGTGCTCTTTTTCATGGAAGTATCTTATTTCTCCATCAATTTTGAAAGATAATTTTGCAGGGCACATCAAACTGGGTTGGAGGCTGTTTTCCTTTAGGGCTTAGAATATGTCACTCCAAGCTCTTCTTGCCTTGAGGGTTTGTGTTGAGAAATCTGCTGTCATTCTGATGGGCTTTACTGTGCACGTGATTTGTTTCTTTTCTCTAACTGCTTGTAGAGCTTTTTTCTCCTGTTGAGTTTCTGAAATTTTAACAATTGTATGCCTATGTGTGTTTTTTTTTTTGATCAAGGCTATTTGGAGTCCTATATGCCTCACTTAAGTTCTTTTCCCCTGCTTGAGAAATTTTCTGCCATCACTTCTGTGAACAGCTTTTTTTAATGTCATCTGCACAAGCTCCTGTTTCTTCATTGCCTCCAATTAGTCTTGTGTTATTTTTCTTCGGATCATCTAGCAGCTGTTGGTTTGATTTCTCATGGTCCCTTACAATTTTGAAGCAAGTTTTCTTCTCCTTGTCACTCATTGCAATCTTATCTTCTATATCTGAAATCCTGTCCTCACATTGGCTCATTCTGCTGTATAGACTTTCAATTGAGTTTTTAATCTTTTTGAAATCTGTTTGCATCTGTTTTATGGATTCAATTTTTTTCCTGTGTTGGGATTCCATTATGTTCCTCAGCTTCTCTCTAGACTTATTAATCATGTCTTGCACTAGGAGCACAATTTCTGCTGTTATCTGAGAAATTATTTCTGATTTCATTTTTTCCAGATCCTCTTTTGTTGCCAAGTGGTTTAATATCAGAGTGTTCCATCTCATTTCCCTTTGGGGCTGCTGTAGGTGATCTTTAAGTCTGGTTTTGAGACTTGTTTACATGTCTTCTCATTTCAATGGGGGGAGGGTGCTATTGGCACCCATGTGGCTCACCTCCTCTGAGCTGGGAGTGTTGAAACATTGGCCCAGAAGCCCCTTCCTCTGCACTGGGACCAGTGGTATGGTGGCCCATAAGCACCTTCCTCTGAGCAGGAGCAGTGGAATGGCAGAGTGGAAGCCCCTTCCTCTGCACTGGGAGCAGTGGTATGGCAGCCTGGAAGCTCCTTCCTCTGCACTGGGAGTGGTGGTATGGTGGCATGGAAGCCCCTACCTCTGTGCTGTTAGTGGTGGAATGTCAGCCCAGAACCCCCTTCCTCTGCACTGGGAGCAGTGGTATGGCAGCCTGGAAGCCCCTTCCTCTGTGCTGGGAGCAGTTGGAACAGGATGGCCATTTCAACAATATTGATTGCGCTATCCAGGAGCAGGGGGCATCTTTCCACTTTCTAATATCCTTGTTAATCTCCTTTTTCATAGTACTGTACTTTTCTTTGTAGAGATCCTTCATTTCCTTGGTTAGTTAATTCCTAATTTTTTCATTTTTATCGAAGCTACTGTGAATGGGATTGTTTTTATAATTTCCTTCTCATTGAGCTAATAATTGGTGTACACAAATGTTAATTATTTTAGTGTGTTGATCTTTAATCTTGCCTTGTGGCTGAAGTTGATTATTATTTGTTAGAAATTTTTGGTGGAATTTCTTAGGTCTTCTATGTAGAGGATCATGTCATTTGCAAATAATAGTTTGAATTCTTCCTGTCCTGTAGGTATCCCTTTTATTTCTTTCTCTGGCCTGATTGCTCTGGCTAATGTTTAAAGTACTATGTTGAATAGAGGTGGTGATAGTGAGGATTCTTGTCTTGTTCCTGATTTTAAGGGGGAAATTTGACACCAGAAACTAAAGACCTAGTCAATAAATCGGCAAGTGAAGTGAACAGACCCCTCACAGAAGAAGTACAAATGGCTCACAAATGAATGAAAAAAGGTTCAACATGGATGGCCATTAGAGAAATGCTAATTAAAACATCACTAAGATTCTATCTCATGCCAGAGAGAATGGCAATAATCAAGAAATAAAAAAAAACTATTACAGGCATAGTAGAGGTGAAAAAGAACCCTCCTACATTGTTGGTGGGAATGTAAACTAGTATAATCATTATGGAAATTAGAATGCAGATTTCTCAAAGAATTAAGATTAGAAATTCCATATGCCTCAGTAACCCCCCTGGTAGGTGTCTTCCCCAAAGAGCTTAAGCCATCATACAATGGTGTTAATGTATAACAGTGTTTATGGCAGCAGAATTCATAATAGCTAAATTCTGGAAACAGGCCATTTACCCATCAACAGACAACTGGATAGATAAATTGGGGGATATATATATATATATATATATATATATATATATATATGAACATTACTTGGCCATAAAGAAGGTCAAATTTGAGATGTTTGTAGGAAAAATGATGCCCTTAGAAAATATAGTGTTGAGTGTGTGGTATCTCTCATCTGAGTAAGGCAAAAGGCAAACTAAGAGATAAACTAAGGAAGGAGAGCATGAGACAAGGGGATAGATCTTTTGCAGATAGGAAGGGGTCCAGGGGACCAAGGGCAAGGGATTGGGGGAAGGGATGGGGAAATAGAGTGAAGGTATACCAGTTATGGGATCCTAATACCTTCAATGAATATGGACATTTTGTGCCATAACAACGAACTAAGATTAAAAACAGCAACAAGAATGAACAGGGGAGAGGGGAGCTGGAGGAGGAGGAGGGAAGGAGGGAAGGGAGGGGATTAAAAAAAGAAATAAGCTGTGTTATGAACCTGTGCCAAGTCCTCAGGATGATTGTGATATGTTCGCACTGCAAACATGTACTAATGAAAGGAAAATTAAGTCAAAGATTAAGCAGAACAAAAATGGCAAAGAAAGTTGAATAAGAGACAGCAGAATGAAAATACATCTTCTGTTTGTGTATTGGAGCAATTCGTATCATTATTCTGTCTGTCCATACATTGGGAAGAAATCTAGAGATTTAGTGTAATCACCATAAGAAACAATAATTCACTACACACTTTGGAAAGTTAAAAAGTGTTTGGAAAATGTTACTGAAAATAAATTTTTAATATGTGAGCAGCTAGATATACTTAAACTGACCTGAGCATTACCTGATGTATACATGCATCAAAATCTCATCTTATTTCATTAGTATATACAAACCTTTCATATGTCTCAGTTAAAATAAATTTAATTTGAATAAAATTTTTTAATTTAAAATTTTAAAACAGTTGATAGGGGACCGATTGCCTTTTAGAATTAATGATGGTCTATAGAAAGATAAATATTATAATAAAAATATACAACTAATACTTTCCAGTAAAAGATATGTTACCAAAAATGTTAAAATGTTAACTGGTTATATTTTATCAAATTACACTATAATCACATTTTAACTACTGATGCAATTATGATATTAGGATTTTGATTTAAGCTATAATACCAAACTTATAAAAACATTTATTATTTCAATCTCAGTATATGTGCTGTGGAAGCAAGCACCTGCTAGATATTTCAAAAGTATTGTAATCAAAAGAAATGAAAATATGCATGGAATTAATTGAATGATGTTTTATTGGAGAAATGGAGTTAAGAAAAATTCAAGACAAAGAAAGTTGGAAAGCTAATTACTGAAAGTCTTTTCAATTATGTATTTTAAGTGAATTAAGTTTTGTCATGATAATTACATTCTTTGCTATTTAAATCTGTGATGAAATATTCTCTATCTAAATTAATACTTAGATATATATTCTTGAAATATCAATTGAGAAACAACTTACCATAACCTGAAGTATAAAACAATGTACTATAGGGCCAGGGATTTAGCTCAGTGGTTTCACTGCCTGCTGTGCAAGTGCAAGGACCGGAGTTCGATCTCCGGTACCAAAAAAAAAAACCCCCCAAAACCCCAATGTATTATAAAAGAATATAGACTTCATGCCAGGGTTTAGTCAAACTTCACTGGAGTTTTAAATGATTATCTGAATTATGATAAAATTATACATAGTATTGATATGTGTGGAACTTGAATTACTAAGATGACAGATAAACAGGTTGTGGCATTTGTAATAATGATCATAAGTTCAAAATAATATAAGCATATGAATAAATTTGTTGAGCCCTTATAAAATTGTGTCAGTATACCTTCTCTTATATCAAAATGTAAGAAAATTTATTTTTTCCATTGTATTGATGATTGTTTGAAATTTTATCTAGGTATAATGAGTAAATATAAGGACAAGTCTGTAAAAAATATCTCAGTGGAATGAGTTAGTAAGAAAAAATCTGTTAGTTTTAATCATTTATGATAAGTGAGAATTGATGTCTGGTTTGCATTTATTTCAAAAAACTTTATGGAAGTCATTATTTTTCAATTAATAAGAAAACCAAACATTTTTGTTTTATGGTAAATAAGTCTATTGATTCAGAGATTATATGAAAATTCAGAAAAAAATTCATTAAAGATTTATAATGCTTATGATTACTTCTTGGAAACAGTAATATCACAGAAGGCAAAATGTAAAACTCTTATTTTACATGTAATATTTTTTAAGACACAATCTATCAGCCCTATTACTCTCATGATTTTCGTCATAGTTTACCATATTGCCACATTGTGGATCCTGTAGAAAGAACATGCAGGAAATAGATAATGTATTATTCACATTTTTATTCATGGTCAGTAATCTCTCTACATTACACAACATATGCCTACAAACACAAACAAAGTAATATCACATTTGCACACTAAAATATTTATTGAATTATTATCTCAGTATAATATCATTATCTGCTTGATTTGTGTTATATAAAATGCCTTCCTTACTGAAATATATTTAGAATATTTCAGCCCTTTCTCTTTTCCATGGCCAAGTTTCATTAGTGTTTTGTTTTTGTTTTTGTTTTTAACAAAGGCATCCTTCAAAAAATCTTTAATTGTTTGGAAATTTCCCTTCTTTGAAACTCTTGGGACACTTATTTTCTACTTTATGCAATGGCCAGTACCTTCTATGGAATTCTATTAACAATGGATTTTTATTATAGAAGGCAAGAATTCTCTATGAGCTGCACTCCTACACTTAAAACAGATAATTCAGTTTTTGAGAACCTAGTCAACTTCAGGTATCTTGTATGTAATAAGTAGGGCATTAATATTTATTGAACTTTGTAAGATGTGCCACATACATGTATGTTAATTGTTAACTACACAATTAGATTATAAATTACATTACCATATGTTAAATGAAACTTGTTGAAAGAAGATTAAAGGTCAGAAGGATTATTAATGTGTGCAAGAAGGAAAAGAATAGCCCAGCTTAGCCTCTTGAAAGGAAAGTCTACTTCTGTTCCACTATACAAAACTAACTACTAATTTTAATGGCATCTTTAAAATCAACTTGTAGAAAAACAATTTTACATGAGGGCCGAACTCAACTAAAATACCTGCTTAATAAGAAAATAATTTTGTGTTCATAAACTTGCAGACAGTGTCTTTCACCTCCTTATTTCTCAGACTGTAGATGAGGGGGTTCAGCATGGGGATCACCATAGTGTAAAACACGGAGGCCACTCTGACTGTAGGGATGGAGCTCTTAGAGCTGGGCACACAGTAGAGGAAGAAGATGGTGCCGTAGAAGATGCTGATGGCCGTCAGGTGGGAGGCGCAGGTGGAGAAAGCCTTGTGCCGCCCACTGGCTGAGCGCATCTTGAGGATGGTAACTACAATGAACAAATAAGATAAGAGGACTACAAAGAATGTGCTAATTACGGTAAATAAGGCAAAAATGAACAATAGTATCTGACTAATATACGTATTAGAGCAAGAGAGGGAGAGCAGTGAGGAGAACTCACAGAAGAAGTGGTTGATGATGTTGAAACCACGAAAAGATAATTGCAAAGCAGAGCATGTCAGTGTCAAGGAGCAAGCTGCCCCCAGTGAATATGACCCCACCACCAGCATGGCACAGAGCTTCTGGGACATGGCAACTGTGTAGAGGAGGGGGTTACAGATGGCCACAAAGCGGTCATAGGCCATCGCTGCTAATAAAAATACTTCAGTTACCACAAATGTACAAAAGAAAAAGTATTGTGCTATACATCCTGAAAATGAAATGCTTCTATCACTTGCAATTAGGTTCACCAGCATCCTGGGAGCAATGATGGAGGAGTAGCAGAAGTCCACGAATGAGAGGTGGCTGAGGAACAAGTACATGGGGGTGTGCAGCTTGGGGTTAATTTTGATTGTAACAATCATCCCCATGTTCCCTACCACAGTCACGCTGTAGATGGCCATGAAAACCAGGAAGAGCGGAAGTTGCAGGGCTGGGTAATCTGAGAAGCCCAAGAGGGCAAACAAGGCCCCACTTTTGTTTGTCTCGGTCACCAACATGGATTCTGTGTGCCAGAATTTGAACGTTTGTCCTGAAAATGAAAACAGGGAGAGTGAGGACATAAGATGCATGATTTCCTTCCCTTATAAAGTCTGGAGAATGATGGAAATGTCTTTCAGAAATTATATTGTTACTACAGAAGGTAAAATATGTGCCTGACATTTTAAAGTAAGAACCATTTACATTTTCATAAGAGTAATACATGTAATCAGCTAAACTCTAAATACTCCAATGTGTTTTTATGGTTCTTACGAATATAGAAAATAAATTTATAATATTTTATTTACTTTGGTTATTCATGTGATACTCTCAGTGGTCACTTATAAGTTCAATACATATTACCCTTGATGGTTATCTCAGACCTATGATTTGTAGTGAAAAACAGAAATTTCAAAAAAATGTTTTTATATCATATTTTCATTGAGTAAAATTAAGTGCCAATTGCCATAAAACTAAGTGTTTTGAGTTTATTGTTAATCAGTATGCCTATCAGACACAGTAAATCTGATTCCAAAATAGCTCTTAAGTAGTTTAGAGAGTAAGTTCTTCCGCTCAGAGAGGTTCAATTATCAGTTTTTCCCTCTTGCCCAAAGAATTATAAAATCAGAATAGATCAAAGCATTTTATATAGTTTTCTTCCTTATTCTAGAGGTAACCAAATAGGCAGAAAAACATTGGGTTTTTCAATGACATACAAATATAGAAAAATCACACTTGTGTGTTTAGACCCTGTCCTCTCCACCATCGGATTCTGATACTTTTTTCCAAGTGTAGATACTCACATGTTTCCTTTAATAATGACCACATTTTCAATCAGTGAGCCAACTAGAGACTTTAAATCTATGAGAAAGAGCCCAATGCCATTGTAAAGGTCCCACAGATATGTTAGAATGCAACATGAAGATAAAACACAGGTGAAAGCTATTTAACAAAATTTTCAAAGTCAGAATTCACTAACCTTTTGAAAGACTAACATGAAAATCTTCCTTGTATTACTCAGTAACATTCTAATTCTAAAAGAAGAAGCTTCTGTACTCCCAAGTTGCTTTCTTGAGTGAAATCAACATCCATCTTACTTTTGTATCTTTGAACAAACCTCCCAATCATAGTTTTGATCTCACTTGGCTGGGAATGACAGAGTCTTTCTTCTATCTATATTTACAACCTTGGCAACATGAACCCAAGAGACAAACTACTACTTATTCTCTTGAGGTAGCAAGATAAACAATTAAAACTAATCACCGTTACTTCATGCAATCTTTAAGAAAATTATATACGTATACATTTGTAATTGGCACAGTGTTCGACAATGTTATGGAACAATTTGTGTCATATATACACATAGTGTAATGATCAGTTTGTGCTAATTGACATAAAATTTACCTCAGAAATTTATCATGTCTTTGTATTGGGAAAGCTTGAAACCCTTTCTAATTGCTGATATGAAACATTCATTACTTACTGTCACTCATAGGGATCCTACAAATAGAGATAAATCTTTATACTTTATTCTCTCTAACCCCATTTCCACACATCTTTCCCAGTCTGATAACAACCATTCTATTCTTACATGCTACAAAGTCAACATTTTAATTTCCACATATAAGTGAAACTCTGAGGAATTATTCTTTCAGTGTCTGGATTATTTCACTTAATACAATGTGGTCCAGGTCAATCCATGTTACCGCAAATGAAAAAATTACATTTTTTTATATTCAAATAGTGTTTCTTCCTGTACGTGTTCCACATATTCTTTCTACATCCATCTATCAATGCACTCTTGGTTTGATTTCATACTTATTTCACATTTTAAAAACATTTTAGTAAAAAACTGTAACACATAATGGTTACATTCATTTTGTGGGACTGATACGTACAAATGCATCTTGATCAACTTCATATCTTGACAATTTTGAATAGTGTTGCAATAAACAAGTGAATATAGATGTCTCTTCTGTATTTGGATCTCTCATACATATGTATATATATGTTTATATAAATGTATATATATGTTTATGTATTTGTAGATATATGCAGAAGTGCTGTTCCTGTGGTATTTCTCTTCCCAGTTTCCTAGTTGTTTGAGAAATCTCCATATTGTTTTTCATCATGGGTGTATTAATGTATAACCACACCAACAATCTATGAATATACTCCTTTCTGAGTTAAACTCCATCTTCTCTGATGACAATGTGATAAAATTAGAAATCAACAAGAAAAAATATCTAGTAATTTTACAAATACCTGAGAACTGTCAACATTCTCTTGAAACAGTCAATGAAGAAATCAATTGGTAAATTAAAAAACTTTCAGGAAAAAATGACATCATAACCTATCAAATCTTATGAGACACAGCAGAAACAATAATAACAGTGAAGATTGTAGTGATGACTTCCTCCATCAGATAATAGATTTCAAATAATAAAATTCTATGACTCAAGAAACTAAATGGGCCAGAACAAAGCAAAGTTAGAATTATTAGACTGCTTGCTTCAACAGCACATATACTAGAATTATTAGCAAGAAGTAAATAAGTGTAAGAGCACAAATAAAGTGGAGACCAATAATAAATAAATAAATAAATAAATAAAATGAAACTTTATGTTTCTTTGGGAGATAAATTTTAAAATCTTTAACTGGAATAACCAAGACCAGCAAAGACAAAATCCAAATAAATGAAATCAGAGAAGAAACAGGAGACATTGCAACTAGTAAAATAGAAAAACTAAAGATCTGTCATTAAGGAATATAATGGATACCTTTATACCAAAAAACTATAGGTGCAATGGTTAAATTTCTGCACACATATAACCTACTAAAATTGAATTAGGAGGACACAGAAAACCTATCTAGGCAATAATACTTAAAAAGATTGTGTCAGTAATAAAAGGAAACTGGAAATTCAGTTCAACAAGTAAAAGACCAGGACCACATGACCTCAGTACTGAAGTTTACCAGACATGTAAGGAAGTAAAACTAATTCTTCCCCAAGTGTTGCAGGGCACCAAAATGGAGAAAACACTTCCTAACACATTCTATAAGGCCAACATTAATTTAATATCACAACCAGAAAACAACTCTGATGAACACAGATACAAAAATTGTCAACAAAATATAAGAAAATGGGATCCAAAACTTGTTGCCAGAAATTCCTTAGAGAACTAACATTTAGACTATACAAAGAACTAAAAAGAAAAGAGCCCCAAAATAAAAGACTTGATCAAAAAATGGGCAAATGAAATGAACAGATGCTTCTCAGAAGAAATAGAAATGGCCAGTAAAAAAATTTTAAAAAATGTTTAACATCATTAGCTATTAGAGAAATGCATAGGAAAATGACACTGAGATGCCACCATACTCTAAAAATAAAGGCTATCATCAAGTAACCTAATATTAACAAATACAGATAGGTTGCACAGAAAAAGGAACACTTCTACATTGTTGGTGGGAATAAAACTAATATGGACACTATGGAAAGCAGTACAGAGGGTCTTAGAAATCTAAAAAACAGAAATTCCATTTGACCTAGCTATTTTTATTCTAGATATCTTCCTGAAAGAATTAAAGGCATCATATTAAGGTGATACATGTAACCCATGTTTAAAGCAGCACAATTAACAATAACTAAATCTTGAAAGTGGCCAATATGCCAATCAATAAATGAATGGCTAAAGAAATGTGGTATTTATACACAATGCAGTACTATTTTGCCATAAAAACAAAAAACCTGAGACATTTTTAGGTCAATGGATGCACCCTGAGACAGTGATATTAAATGAAATGAATCAGATGTACAAGCTTGAATTTTGCATGGTTTCTTTTGTACAAGAAACCCAAAATCTAAGTAAAAACAAATAATGGTATATAGGAAGATCTTTTATAAACAGAAGGGGTAACAAGAGATAAAGGGAGGGGCAAGGAGTGGAAGCAAAGCAAATGAAAATAAAAGAACTGATGAAGAAAAATAGAAACAGAGATTTTTGCCAAAGGAAAAGGACCAAGAGTTGGAAGGAACATGGAATGACAGGAGGGGTAGGAGACAACAAAGGAATTAAGATGTGTGATATACATGTGCCAACTCTCCACAATAAATATAATCATTATGTACTCTAAACTCGTGCAAATAAAATACAAATAATGAAGAAAATGAGATCCAATACCACATAAATAATTTCATTTAATATTCTCAAGTGAGATTTATCCCAGGGATGCAAGGATGGATCAATATACACAAATCAGCAAGCTTAAAAAAATCATGTTAATCAAATGAAGAACATAAACCATATAATTATGTGAATAGATGCATAACAAAGCATTTGAAAAATTAAATACCCACCCTCGTATTAGTTATTGAATCAGTACACTTCACCACAGTAAAAGCTTTATCAGAAACCCACTGTCAACATGGTACTGAGTGGCAAATGTGGAAATCTTTTTCTATAATATCAGGTACACAGCAAAAATGTTCACTTTAACCATTTCTATTCAATATAAAATTGGAAGTCTTATAGATGCAGCATTATTCATTACAACTACAATAATAGTAATGATACCTCAAAGTAAAAATCACCAAGGAAATAAATGATATCTACAAAGAAAATTACAAAACATTGGTGAAAGAAATTGAAGAAGACACAGAAAAGACCCAAGATATCCTATGTTCATGGATTAGAATAATTAATAATCTTAAAATATATTGAGTAATCCAAGTGATCTACAAATTTATTGCATTTTTTCTCAAATTATCAAAGACATTCTTCACAAAAATAGAAAAAAAAAACTTTACTGACATTTTTATGGAACCACAAGAGGTCCCAAATAGTTATAATAGTTCTGAACCAAAAGAATGATGCTGGACACTATATAATACCCTAACTGAAAACATACTAGAAAGTAATAGTAAAAAAAGCAGTATGAACCTTGATCTCAGAATATGATTACACACGTAAACCAATGTGACATAGTAGAATGCAACAAAAGTAAATTCATGCATTTATGGCTTATTTATTTTTGGTAAAGACAGCAAGAACAGCCATTTGAGAAAGAGTAAGGTCTAATTTCTCACCATGTATAAACTCCATTCAAAATGCAATATGAATTACTAGAAGAAAACAGAGGACATATGCTTGAGCACATTGATCTGTAAAGATTTTTTAGATATGACCCCTAAAGCACAGTGAACAAAAGAAAACATCGACAAATGGAATGACATAAAATGTTAAAGCATCTTCACAACAAAGAAAATGATCAACGGAGTGAAGAGGCAACATGAAAATTCAAGACAAAATTTTTCATTTTTGGTACCAGGGATCGAACTCAGGACCTTGCGCTTGTGAGGCAGGTGGCAGAACAACTGAGCTAAATCCCTGGCCCAGGAATACAAAGTTTTCAGACTATTTCTCCAACAAGAGATTCATGTCCCTAACACACAAACAACTCAACTCAAAAAACAAAACAAAGCAACAAATGATTCAAACAAAAATGGGCAAATGAACTGAATAAGTATTTTTAAAAAGAGACTATAAATGGGCTACAGATATATAAGAATGTAAATCTCAATCATTAAGAAAATATAAATCAAAACCACAATTAAATATTATCTCCCCAGAGTAAGAATGGCTGTTACCAAAAAGACATGAAGTTACAAACGCTGTCAAGGCTAGAGAGTAAGGGAAACTCATACATTGCTGGAAATGTATCACTGAAAATACAAGAAATATTACAGAGATTTCTTGAAAAAATAGAACTAGGACATAACATAGTAACCCCACTGCTGAGTAAATACACAAGAGAGTGGAAAGAAGAGACACTTGCATACACTTGTTTATTTCAGCACTATTCAAGACATAGAATCAAATCATGCACCCATTGTTGAATGAATGGATAAAGAAAATAAAGTGTATACATGATGGAGTAATACTATTCAGATATTAAAAATAGTGAAATTCCATCATTTGCAGCAGCGTCAATGAATTTGAGATCATTACATGAAATGAAATAAGCCAAATATAGAAAGGATACTTCAGGTTTGCACTTATATGGGGAAAGAAAATGTTGATCTTTGAATAGAGAATAGAATAGTGCTTACCAGAGCCCTAAAGGGAATGTAGAAATGGGGTCTGGAGAGAGGACAAGGACAGGAGAGTAGAGATGGATAGGATAAATAACTTCTAATATTATCTAGCAGAATGGGATCTCTATGGATGACATAGAGAATGTTTTATAAGTTACTAGAGAAGATTTTAAATGTTTACAACACAAAGACAGGGTAAATATTTGAGGTCATAGATAAGCCAATTACTGTATTCTGCAGGTTACACTCTGTGTACATCTGCTTAAATAGAACAACCCCATAAAAGATACAATTGCTATATGTCATAAAATATAAACGTTTTGAAAAAAAGATTGCATCAGATAAAGATGATTCATTTTAATCCTCTCCTTTGTAATCTCTGGAGAATGGGGCAGCAGATCATCTCCACAGTTTGCGTCTCCAAGGTTGTAACTGTAGCAATAAAAATGCAATCACTCCTCTCTACCAGGAAAGATCTTGGCTTGGAAACCTGCAGATTTGTTTTAAGATTTAAAAGAAATTAATTTAAATCAGGAAAACAACCACAGAGGGTGGGAAATAACTCTGGGGAGGTTCATGTGATTGTGCAGAGTTTGTGAGCAGTGTGTGTGATTGTGCAAGTGTACTCTTTCTGCAAAGCTTTGCATGAGGCTCCACTCAGGAAGCTCAGTAACTGACCCGTGAAAACAGGTATGTTGTGTGGGGGACAAAAAAGCTCTGAGAATTTGGAGAAAGTATTTTTTTTTTGCATTTACAAATTTTTGGAAACATGAAACATGTAGAACAGATAAGAACTTAAGTAAAGTGAAATACATTGATTTGAATATAATATAATGAAAAAATTAAAGGATATCAAGTTTTATTAAGATTATCAACTAGAGAAGACAGAATAATAAGTAACCAAAAAAATTTGCAGGAAAGATTTCAGCTCTTGCTTTACTTAAAATATAATAAAAGTATAATAAAATATCTATCTATCGATCTACCTATACATTATCAATCTAATAATAGTATTTGGACCATAGGAGCCATTAGATTCTAAGGAACATTGCTCTAAAATAAATTTTAAGAGCCAGGAGTGATGGTGCCTGGCTCTAATCCTGTCATGCTGGGAGATTGAGGAAGGAGGACATCAAGTTCTAGCCCCATTTTGGCAACCTAAGACACTGTTTCAAAAAATAGAATAAATAAAATAAATTAAAGTAAAGGCTGAGGATGTAGCTCAAAGCAAAGTTTGTAGGTTCAATCCTCTGAACCATAAAATTTTTAAATACCTAGAATAACTGAAATATGGTATTACTAACAATGTGATAATTAGGATGTTTGGCTTATGAGTGAATTCTTTTTTGACGCTTATTTTAATACTCAGATTTATAAATGTAACAATACAATAAAGCCATTATATGTCCTAGTTGTGCTTTTATTTCAACATGATTACTCTGAAAAGTCTTTCTTTTTTATGTAACCACAGATAGTGTCCCAGAAAAGGTAGATTGCTATTGTGTTAGGGTCTGGTAGATGCTGGACACAGCATCTTTTATAATAACATTTTCTCATGAAATGTCTTCATCTTGCAGGATCACCTAAAATGTTTTATTCTCTGCTTCACATTATTGTAGAGATGAGGAACCAGAATGAATACCTTAGTCATCTTTGAGGCAGATGAAAGACACAGTGAGAGGGACAGACTGATTGACAGATATATAGACAGGCAGACTCTTTTAGTAATGGAAAGTTTCTCCTGCAGTCCTTACTATAATATTTCCTGGATGAAAACAACCCCCTCAATCATATTGTATCATATTTTCTCTTGATGTTACTTTCTACTATGCCCTTGTGTCACATACACTGTCAGCAGTTTATTTACATTGGTTCTAAAGTTTTTAGTTCTCATCGACTCCAGGTATGACAGTTGATAAAGGAAACACATTAGTGTCTAGACTAGAGAATGTACTGTAGTGCAGTGTACAAAGAGGTTGTATGTTTGGGAGACACAGGACCAGAACTTTAGACAGAGATGCATAGATCAGTGTTTATATGTGACTAGAAAAGTCAAGCTTCCTGCCTTCTATTTTGTCATCTGTAGAATAAGGAAGTGAATGATAATGTCTTAAATGTCTTTATAATCTATTCTGTTTTTATTTATTGCAAAATGTGGATAAGCTTGTAATTCAAACTCCCTGAGTTAATGAGAAAACCAGAGAACTGTGATTTATTTTGATATCATATTTATTGTGTCAAATGGACAGATTAAAGTGAAATTAACAATAAGAACACAAGTAAAATATTAGGCTACCCATCCAAAATGCCATTATGTGAATATAAAACACAAATATTACTTTGTTAAAAGTTACTTTGTTGAAAAATTTGATTTTTTAATTCTAAATACCATTTGAGCCATTAGTCTTATCTTTTATAAAACTACAATGTGCAATGACAGCTAAAAATTTTATGAGATTGGCATAAAATAACCATAAATATTTTATATCTTTTTATATTTTTAATATTAAAGTTACAGTTATGAACTTAGAATGTAATTCAGTAATTGCTTTCTTAAGAACAATTTTATAATAGTAGCATGTTAGATTTTTAGAAATATATGGTATTTTATAAAATACTTAGATTCTGAAGGGTATTTTGATTCATCAAAAAGCATCTCTAAAAGCAAAATAAATCAAGCACCCTGTCTTTACTCTCTTGATTATTTTCCTTTTTGAGACTTTCAGATTCAGACAAACAGAAACCATGATACTGTCAGATAGAAACAAAAGTGGAACCACATTCATCCTCTTGGGTTTCTCAGATGTTCCAGAACTGCAAGTACCACTTTTTTTGATTTTTCTGGGTGTCTACACTGTCACTGTGGTAGGAAATATTGGGATGATTATAATCATAAAAGTTAACCCCAAGCTGCACACCTCCATGTATTTTTTCCTCAGCCACCTCTCATTTGTGGATTTCTGCTACTCCTCCATCATTGCTCCCAAGATGCTGGTGAACTTAGTCTTAAAGGACAAAACAATTTCATTTTCAGAGTGTATAATGCAATTCTTTTTCTTTAGTATTTTTGTGGTAACAGAAGCTTTTTTACTAGCAGTGATGGCTTATGACCGCTTCGTGGCCATCTGTAAGCCTCTTCTCTACAAAGGAACCATGTCAGAGAAACTCTGTCTTGTGCTGGTGTTGGGGCCATATACATGGGGTGTGGTTTGTTCCTCGACACTGACATGCTCCACCTTGCAATTATGTTTTCATGGTTCCAACATTATGGATCACATTTTCTGTGAGTTGTCCTCACTGCTCTCCCTGTCTTGCTCAGATACTCACATAAACCAGTTACTTGTGCTTATTTTTTCTACATTTAATGCAGTTAGCACACTGCTTATCATCCTCTTGTCTTATGTGTTTATTCTTGTTACCGTCCTCAAGATGCGCTCAGCTAGTGGGCGTCACATGGCTTTCTCCACCTGCGCCTCCCACCTGACTGCCATCAGCATCTTCTATGGCACCATCCTGTTCCTCTATTGTGTGCCCAGCTCCAAGAACTCCAGGTACACGGTCAAAGTGGCCTCTGCGTTTTACACAGTGGTGATCCCCATGCTGAATCCCCTGATCTACAGCCTGAGAAATAAGGATGTGAAGGACACTGTCCGAAAAATAATGAACTCTAAAGTGATTTCTTATTGAACATCATATTATTGTGCATTCTTCCCTGATATGTAAGGAATGTGTGCTCTTGAGAGTTAATTTTAAAGATAATTGTTATTTTAATAGAGTTAATATTCAACTGAAGAGTATTTTAATTTCAATAAACTAACCTTGCTCTTTATTTAAGTTTGTGGTAACATATTTTACAATCTCCTTGTATAGATTAAAAGACAACTTATGTTTCCTGTGTATTACCATGCATAACTTAATAAATATTATTTCCATTATACTATCTTATATGCTGATTAGAGTAGGCTTTAAATAAACAGGAATGACTCTTCTAAAGTACAAATTAATAGTTAAGATAATGCATAGTAATTGTTTTCAATAATATAAAAGCTAGTGTTGATAGTATTTCAGTGAACTAGTTGACCATTGCTAAGACAAAGTAATAAGTATTATATAGATATTCTGAAAAGCAAATTTAAAAATGTACAGAGAAATGGTAGGATGTCATTATAAAATATGTATCAGTTAAATGTAGTTTCAGCAAAGGAAATGAGTAGAATTCTACACATCCCTTTCAGTTTAGAAAAAGAATTTGTCAAGGACAAAAAAAAAGCACAAATAAAAACAGGTATTTAAGAATGTAATACTGAAGAACAGATGCAACAAATATTTTATTGAACTTATGTGATTAAACTATGTATATATTATGTGTACATGTGTTGTAGAATATAGATGTTACTTGGCATGAAATTTGATTAATATATTGTCTACATCTCTGATGTGCTTTGTTTTTGTTTGTTTTGTGGTCCTGAAATTCAACATTCAAATTTCTAAGTTACATTTTCCTTATATTTTGAGACAGAATCTCACCAAGTTCCCATCCTGACCTAGAACTTTTGATTCTCCTATTTCACCCTACTGAATGGCTGGGAATACAGGCATGTGTCACCATATCTAGTTCTCAATGTGTTTTTAAAGAAACTCCAGTGTGATAGTATGATAATCTATGACGGAACTCAACAGAAGTTTGATACTGAGAGATTGGATCTAAAAAAATATCTTGTGTGAAAAATAAGTGAGGTTTTTGTTTTGTTTTGGTCTGTTTCTTTTCTATCACCCCTTTCTTCCTTTTGGAATGGGAATGTTTACCTTGTCACACTTTATGTCAGAAATGTTTATTTGATTTTAGCAGGTGATCACAACTAGGAGTTTGCCTTGAGTCTCAGAGGAGAATTTGGACTTGGACTTTTCAGCAATGCTGGGATTTGTTAAAACTTTGGTGACACTTAGAGGTGGACTAGATGCATTTTTCCTAATGATATAGACATGGATCTTTTGGGGACTGGGGCCTAGTGTCATTATTTAGAACAAGAATGACCCCCAAAGCCTCTTGTGCTCTGAGGTTGGGTTTTCAGAAGGTGATTGGGTCATAGGTCACTATAGTTATTAGTGATTTTATCCCTTGAGAGTTCATAGCTGAATGTGGTGTCAGGATGTGATCTGATTGGAAGAAGTGGGTCACTTTGGGCATGTCCTGGAAAGGTATATCTTGGCCCTCAGCTCCTCCTTTCAGTTTCTGCTTCCTAATTGCTAGGAGATAAGCTTTCCTCTACCATTGTCTTCTACCATGACTTTTCTGCTTGTATCCAGCAGTCCACGGAATAAAAGTTTGAGCCCAAATAAAATTTTCTTCCTCTAAGTTGTGTGTGTTGAATATTTTGTCCAGCATGGAAAGTGACTATGACACAGTGGAAGAGATAACTTTCCATACATTTCCTGTTTCATTAAGGGAGAAAAAATATAACCCTGTGCACAATTTTATATGGGAAAAAGAATGTTTTGTATGGATACATTCTTTTGAAATTATGATCATTATTAAAATGTTTCTTCTATACACAGTATTACATAAAATATTAATTAAATAATTTATACAGAAAGATAAAAATATAATAAATATTATTTTAAGTATTAGATACCTGATGAGGGACTAGTTTTTCTATTGTATCAAATTGTGTTTCTTTAGATACTTATGATTTTATGTTTCATGACACATCTGACACATAATTTCTAATTTTCTTTGAATTTAAGTGATGTTACATCATGATGTTAAATTAAGCTAGTGATGAATAATCTCTCAATATCCAACTTGCATTTTCTTCAGCCCTGCTTGGAGAAAGGATGTCCACATTTTTGTGCAATAAATGTACAGTTTTTATCTGATAATCCAAGAGCAACCATTACAGCAATCTGACCAAAGGTATAAAAACAATTGTTGACAGAATTAAGACTGTCCTTTAAGATTTCAGTCAATTTTTACCACATATTGGCAACCAGTCTTATATTCATTGTCAGTTTGTTTCACTTCAGAATCCTTATGTCCCATTCTATTTCCTCTATGGACCACATAGCTTCCATTAGTATGCTTCGCAATTTGATCATGGTTCTGTCAATTACTACTGAAAATATCTATACCACAGTATTTAATTCAGCATCCACTCTATTCTATAATAGATTTAAATGGTAAAAAGAGTTTTTTCTATTGTGTAATGTAACTAATTGAAAATGTATAAATGTGAGCATTTTCAATACTTAAATTTTCAGCCTTCCTTCTCCTGAACACATTATAATTTCATTTCCCATATGGAATATTACAGTTTAATTTATTATATTCATATTTTCATTTATTTTGATCATAACACTTTTGAAATGAAAAGTTTTGTTTAGTGTTTTAGTTTAAGTCAAACTTGTAATATAATAATAAATTTATCACTCACTCCTTAAAATATAGCACTCAAATCTAGAAAATACAATTAAATTAAAAAATTTAAATGTCACTATAAATATTTACTTATGGGAAATATAGGTTTGGATTTTTACTTCAATTAATTTATGAATTCATAGTAAAATAGCACTAAATGCTAAAAGGCATGAAGATTCAGCATCAAACTTGTTTCAACATTTTAATATAACAATACTGAGAATATATGATCAAAGATAATGGGAATGGATACTGTATCTGGAATTATGTTATAATACTTGTAGCATTCAACACTTTAAACTCCACTTATCTTGTGTGCCAATTTGCCATATTTAGCTTTCATCAAAATTTTAATGGTAATACATTAAAAATTAGATTGATTTCATTTTTCTTGAAAGTCAAAAGTATTGAAATCATGCTATCACCAGTATTTGCTAGCAAGTGTAGTAAGCTAGAAACAATACTGTACACATTTTCCACTGCTCTGTTTCCATGCCCCTCTGCAGCTCTTTTGATCAAATCTTAGTGTCTATTTCTCCACTCCTTGAATCTAAACTGCTTATAACTTCCTTTGCCTTACGAATGCAGCTGGAGTGAAATTGGATCTTGCTCAGTCTTGGAATTGTGAACAGTTGCCCTGTGAATGATCACAGATAGTTCAGTAGCCACCTAACTTGCCTGATGGGATCAAACAGCCAAGATCTGCCATCCCAAGTTGGGATCGGTCTTCACCTACCCATCTGAGCCCTGCAAAAAACTTTGGTTGTTTTTAGCAAACAATTATTGGAGTGATTTTTATGCAGTCATTAGAGTCACTCACTTTGAGAAATTCTGGGGAGGCTCCCACAAGTCATATTGTATACTGTGTAAACATATCTATCACTTCTCCACTTCCAGGTGCCATGCTTAAAAGAACAAATAAAAAGTTTAGAAAATTTAATGTCCCAATTTAACCTCACCAGTACACTATTTTACTCATGTCATTATATTATGTGCTTTAAAAATATAATAAAATATTGAAAATTGTTCATCTGTTTTACATCCATGAAATTCTTGAAATGTCTGGAGTTTCTAGGAGCACACAGAGCACAGCTGGTACATTGTGTAGTCAGTAAATGAGCAAACCTGGAGATAATCACGAAACATCAGGATTTAATGGCCATTAGCTCTGCATGGGGAGAGGGACCTGGTAGCTATGCTGTCCCCAGAGTCCTGTGGTGGTGCAAACTGAATGACAGTATTTGTCCTCTTTCTACCAGGGTTTTCTCTGTGTGATTCAGGGCAAATGATACACCACTGAGGCTCAGGCATCTCATTCATAAAGTCATCCTAAAAGTAGCAATCTTACGTATTTTTTTTGTGATGATGAAATGTGTTAATAGTTGTTATATTTGGAATAGTACTTGCTACATAAAACATCTTCAGAAAAGTGGGCAACTTTGTGATTATTCTCTATAAAGGAGGCTCACTATGCCCACTCCTTTCTGGTCTTCAGAGTATCTCTGATGAGGCCTCAGACCCTGTCTTTCAGGAAGGGTCTTTTGTGTGTAGGACACAGCTTCTGAGAGCTTTTCATAGAACACACCCTGGCAGCATGAGTCTTCCTTCACAGAGGCGATGTCAGGCTGCAGCAGGGCATTTTCTGTAACTCACAATGAAATCTGAATAAACTGTCTTTATTATGACACTATGTACCACTTTTTTTGCATTTCAGCAGGTTTTATCTCACAGTGGTACTAATTGTTTTAATGGGGGAGAGAGCAGCTCTCTAGATATCTTGTGGAAAACCCATAGAGATCAATGATTGCTTTAGCTGCTTAGGGAACACAGACACCAGGGAAACATGCACAAACATAAACCTATAGCAGTTTTCACCATCATATCTTCAGAGACAGGAGAAGCAATGTGAAGACTGTTCCACAGGTTGGTGTTTAAAATAGTTTTTTTTTTTTTTTTGAGGGGGTGGTTGATCAGAAAGATATTTTCTGAGAATTAGGAACTTTCTTCCTTGTCAATGAAATGTGTTACAGTTACAGTTAGTAGCACAAGGTGGGAAGTAATGATATTATTTTAAAATAACCCATGCATTTTATATAAAAAAACACATTTTCTTTATCCAGTCTCCAGTTGATCGGCAATTGGACAGTTTCCAAGTTTTAGCTATTAAACTGTGTTGCAATGAACATGGGTGTGCATATATTGAGTTCTACTCAGCCATAAAGAATGATACTAGACTTTTATAGCTAAATGGATGCACATTGAGCCCATACTCTTAAGTGAAATAAATAGGACACATGTGTAAATACTGAAGCTTCTCTGGTGTGAGAAACTGAAAGTGTAAATAAGGATCAAAATGTATAATAGATAATGTGAAATAGGAAGAAAAGGGGCAAAGGGGAAGGGGAAGTGTGAGGGGTCAGAAAAAGTAAAGAAGGGAATAGAATTAATATGAGAAAATGAAAAAAGTGGAAACAAAGTCTTTGTAAATAGGGAGGGGTGGAGGGGTTGAAGGGAGGGCAGGGGAATGGGGAAAAAATAAGAACCAAGATACATCATGTAAAGGTACAAGATCCAATAATGAATGTCAGTGTACTGTATACCTAAAATGTACAAATAAAAATAATGAATGAAAAAAAATAATCCATGCACTATTCGAGTGAGATTATGTGTTAAGAAATTCTATGCTTTGAGCAGCCACTTAACAAAATACACTTTGCCTTTGTGGTAAAGAACCATCTGCATGGGACTTGGGAGCTATTTAAAATGTAGAGCCCCACATCCTGGGTCAGCTATCAGTGTGACGGGGCCAACGGAGTGAACACAAGCTGGGGACACCTGTTTCCGTGGTCTTTCCTTTCACACAAGTCACACAGTGGCTCCATCTGGTGAAATGTACGGAGAGTCTCCCGAGAGCCACCCAGAGGCTGAGGGTGGTGGGTGAAACTCCTTGGCAGCAGAAAGGACAGTAATTATTTTGGTTCTGTGCAAAACACTTTGAAAGGTCTCTCCTAAGCAGGTTCACATAGCTGACATCATAATCCAGACACCTCCGTGTGTGGGTGAGGGGGTGACAGGGAGAGACAGCCACGCGCACCGCTCAGCTTCTAGCACCTCTCCAGATGTCAGCTGCCCGCTCCCTGTCCCCAGGTTGAAAATACCTTGAGACCGCAGTGTCTCCCAGTGGGCGCACTCACCTGTGGTGTAGCGGCAGTGCCCTCCCCGCAATCACCAGCCTGATTTTACATCTGTCCGCTTGAACAAGGGAGCGGTTTACATCTCATGCTCTAGTTCAGACACAGGCACGCAAATAACTCACTTTTTTCTGGCCAATTGAAAACAGAAAACCATATAATCAGAAAAACCGATTGTGTTCAAATTGGAATTTATCAATGTACGTATCCTGCACGTCTTTGCAACCCGTAGACGAATGCAGTAAACGCCAGGCCGAGAAGGTCTCTGGGTAAGACAAAGGCTCCTCCAGGAAGCCCTGCCACCAGCCGCGTGGCCTCGGGTTTGTGTGAGTGTCCGAGAGACTGAGGCCCTCACCGCTCAGCGCGCGCCATGGGCCTGGGTCCAGAATGTGATCGTCTGCCCTTTATTTTAAAAGGTCAACCGTCCTGCCCACTGTAACTCATAAAATGTGTGTGTGCTTTTGAGAATCCAGGCAAGTTTCTAGATTCCTTTATTTTGGTTTATTAGCACTTGTGAGAAGTACATGATGTTTGTGTTCCATGTGGGAAGTTGGTAACTGCACATAAGACATCTTCGTTCCTTTCTTCATCCCCCTTCCTTCCCTCCCTCTCCTCTCCATCCACTGCTTGATCCCCTTCCTTTTTTTGTGTAAGTTTGCAGTGCGTAATGTTTATTCATGAATAGAAATATTTATGCTTGTGGGTGTTTTCAGGATTAAATATACAATGCTACATATATACATATATATAATATTTGCAGGCATTATCTGGCTTACTGAAATTAAGTAGCCATTTTTATTTTTAAACAGTCATCTAGTACTTTTTTCTTTACGAAAAAATGAAAATTTCATAAACACATAATAAAAATGACATTAGTTAATGCAGTTAGATTATGTACATAATTATCTTCAAACTACTCAGAGTACAAGACATCGACAACCAAATCTGAACACAATTTTCAATTAACTAATAGAAACTAGTAGTATAAATGACATTCTGTTGTTTCAAAAGTATCGAATATATATGTTAATACGTTCTGATCTTGATGACATTTTCAAGTCATTAAAATTACTCAAAACTATGATTTTAAGAATTGCACACTTTATCTCATATATATATCATAATTTTGAAAACTCTCAGATCATCATATCATTTCTAAGCTTTAGTATCATGAATAGTGATGTGAGGTCAATGGGCATTTTTCTTAATGATTTCCTATGTGCATTTTTAATTGGTCTTTGTAGAGATTCACAGTGGAATGTTTAGGTCCTCTTAAAGTTGAAATGTCACAGTTACAGAAAAGCTGTATTGATTAATGAAAAAAGATCATATTTGCTAATTTTATAAGGAAAATGGTAACATAAAATATGGAATATATGTTCTCAATTTAAAATTACTAATTAAATATAAACATTTATAGATTAATAATTTTAAGCCTAATTCATCACTTCAGGGACAATATAGAAAGCTTATCTTATGTTTTAAAAATAATTTCCTAGAACCTGAATATTGAGAGTACTGATTTAAAAGTCTGTTGTATAATAAGAATCAAGAATTTTTAGAGAAATGAGGATAATTAAATAATACTTTGACCTTTTTCTTTATGATTCTGTGCCAAAGTGAAATTATGAAAAAATGGACTACCACCTAAAGTTTTATACATGGTAATGACGTTGTCTCATCTCTAATTTAAACTGTGTATTTTAGGCATCTCTATTATACAATGCCTTCCCTTTTGTTAAATTCCAAATGAAAAGTGTCTAACTTCTTTGCAGATAAAATTAACTCTGCTACTGCTTCTGATTTTTTTTTTTTAGAGAAACCTAAAATTAATTTTGGATTATGTGAAGAATGACTTTACTTTTTGCTTCAACCACAGACAAAGTAGACACATGGGAAAAGCAAACTGCACCATGGTAACGGAGTTTGTTCTCCTTGGCCTCTCTGATGTGCCTGAGCTGAGGCTCATCCTCTCCCTGCTGTTCCTTCTCATCTATGGAGTCACTGTCTTGGCCAACCTGGGCATGACGGCACTGATTCAGGTTAGCACTCGACTCCACACTCCCATGTACTTCTTCCTCAGCCACCTGTCCTTCATAGATTTCTGCTACTCCTCAGTCATTGTGCCAAAGATGCTGGCTAATATCTTAAACAATGACAAAAACATCTCCTTGGTGGCATGCAGAATACAATTCTTTTTGTTTTGCACATGTGTGATCAGTGAGATCTTCCTACTGGCTGTAATGGCGTATGACCGCTTTGTGGCCATCTGTCACCCTCTGCTGTACATGGTCCTCATGTCCCGGAAGCTCCAAATAGAGCTGGTTTCTGTCTGCTACCTCTGTGCATCCGTGTGTTCCCTGAGTCACCTGTGCTTAGCTGTTGGGGTTCAATCCTACAAGTCCAATGTGATCAACCACTTCTTCTGCGACCTGCCCCCTCTCTTAGGTCTTGCTTGCTCCGATGTTACAGTGAATAAGCTTATGCTCTTCATCGTGGCCACATTCAATGAGATCTTTACCATTGTGATCATCCTCACCTCCTACTCCTTCATCCTTATCACCATCCTGAGGATGCATTCAGCTGAGGGAAGGCGCAAAGCGTTTTCCACCTGCGCCTCCCACCTCACGGCCATCACTGTCTTCCATGGAACAATCCTTTCCATTTATTGCCAGCCCAGCTCAGGCAGCAGTGGGGACACTGACAAAGTGGCCACCGTGTTCTACACTGTTGTGATTCCCATGCTGAACCCTCTGATCTACAGCCTGAGGAACAAAGATGTCAAAGAAGCTCTCAGGAAAGTTGTCAGCTCTAAAGTATAGTGCTAGAGAACATTTCATCTTTGGGACTCAGAATTCTAAAGTAATGGTGGGTGGAGGGGTGAATAGACACACTGTAGTGTTGGAGATGGGGAACGTAGGAAGGAGATGAGCAGTTATGTCTTTTGGATCGAGTTACCTTTTTATCTCTTCCATTTACAAGTGTAGGATGAAACATGCTTCTAAATTTTAGCCAATTTCTTTATTTTTAAATCGTAATATTTAAATATATATGGGTAATGGCACTTTAAAACACACGAATTTAGTTTGGTGTAAAACCTTCATAAGTTAAAGAATGTACCATAGTCCCATGATTTCAATATTCAAAATGGAAACTATGATTCTTTCAAAATAGAATATCTGCAATTTCATAATGCAGAACAGAATGTTGACAAATTGTGCCCAGAATGAGAATTTGGTCTGCATGCCTATTTTCATGGTTTTATTTCTTTCATTCTTCACATTCTTTTTTTTTCTCTTTTCTCCTATTTTTCTCATATTATGTGTTGTTTGAACCTTTGATAATATGTCATTTCATAAAGAAGAAAATAACGACCCTTTCACAAATAACGAGATTATTGAATTGCAAAAGCTGAAAACATGTATGAGTAGTTTAATTTCTAGAGGGTTTGTCTCTACAACTTTTTCATATATATACACATGTACATGAATATGTATATGATTTGAAATTTAAACATTATTTTGGGTAGAAGCATTGCTGAGCTGTGTCTTCTCTCACTTTACCTTTTTACCTGCATGGTTTAACATTGTACTGAATTGTGGAGAACACGCTTGATGTCATTTATAAGAGTTTTTCTAACTTCTGTGCATGTTCTCCAAAAGTGTCTTTGGTCTTAATGCAATGTCCACTTTGACTGTCCTCTGCTGTGTAATTAAACCACACGTCTTCAATTATTTCTAGTCATGTATACAATTAACACTTTCATTTCAACTCCATTATGATTTTCTAAAATCTATCCATTTGTTTAAATGAAGCTCATCAGCTTGTCTGCAAATCCAAGAAAAGCATTGGTCTCAGCCCATAAAATCGAAGATTTGTGTTATGACCCTAGTTTATGGATTCTGCAAGAAATTCATCTTCTTTAGTTTTCATCTTCCTCCTTGCAATATCCAATCAGACACACACACACACACACACACACACACACACACACAGAGTCTTCTAAAACAAATAATGGCCTTCTTGAAGGTCACATTATAAAAAGGACGATGCAAACTAATTTTATGTCTATATAATATTGAAATAAATTCTGAAAGTGAAATTCAGGAAACAGTCATATTTCTGATATCATTTTAATACAAATAGAAAAATGCTTAGGCTAGACGTGGTGGTGCATGGCTATAAGTATAGACCTGGTTATTTGACTGTCAGAGCCAAGAGGATCTCAAGTTTGAGATCCAGGGCAGCCTGGGAAATACAGGGAAGACCCTAACTCAAAAAAAAAAAGGAATCCGATACTTAAATTTAATTTATGCTAAAGAAGAGAATGTATGATGATGGACATTTCAAAAAACATCATAATTTTTACTAATATAAGTAAAAGTGATCACCACTGTAATAAAATTGAAGTCCAAAAATAAACACAGTTCTAATTGGTTGACTTTATTAATCCTGTCAATGCAAACCCTTATTAAGAATACTCTTTCAAGAAAAGTGATGACTAGTGAGATAGCCATATGAAAGAAAGGGTGAATCTAAACCTTTAATTTATACCATGCCCAAACATTAAGTCATTGAAGATATGGGGCCAGAATATAGCTTATTTGTAGAGTGCTTGCCTATCATGCACAAGGCCTGGGTTAGATCTCGAGAATTTCAGGAAAATAAATACTTTAAAAGATAGGTTTAAATTTAGGAGAAAAAAATTCAAAAAATTATAGATAGACTTTTGTAAAAATATTTTTTAAATGCTTACAAATTTATTACAGAAATACAAATACAATTTTACAAAGAAATGTGATAGATATGATCTAATAGGAGTATGTGTGACATGGAAAGAGGCAGAAAACCATGACGTGAATTTAACGTGCATGTACTGAAGAGTTAAAATAAATTGCAACAGCCCTAAAACAACTGTATTCCAGGGTCACCCTCTTTTAGCCAGTAGGATCTTACTCAGGGGCAAAATTCACCTTATATGTGTTGGCCAGAGGTTCTATTTTCTTTTGTAAAATGTGAAAAGGGATGTTTGAACGGAGAACCAGAATGTCTCCTGGGGCTTCTCATGAGGTATCTGGAACATTCTATTCACCATTGAGAATATAAACAATAATTTCTTAGAAATGACTTTTTTTAACATGAACTCCTTGAAAACTCATGGTATGCACCCAACGATACACAGAGACATATTCAATCCTGGGCCTAGGTTAACGTTTCAAGGGCAGAAGAGCGCCCTAGAACACCTTATTGGTGTGGTCCCACGTGGTGCCTGCTGGCATTGGATATGGGTTTTGGAAAACACATCCTGACACTGCTCTGAGTCTGAGCTCTTCTCCATACTGACCGTGAGCAGTGAAACCAGCACATTGCCTCTTCCTACAGATTTTTTGGATTTTGACTACAATGAAACTGATTTAGACCTCCATCTTCTCCATCCTCTCATTTGTACCCCAGGCATGGAAGCAAAAGATCCTCTTGACTGGCTGTCAGATGTACAAATACTTACATAAGGCCTAGACAGATTCTAACATATGGAAAATGTCCAAGTGTGAGCTGCTGTTAGAGATGTCTGACTGCTTGAACCACTGACCTTCTGGAATTTGAAGGAATTCTGTCATGGTGTGGTTTTCTGCCTCTTTCCATCTCACACATATTCCTATTCGATTATATCTGCTTTAAATAATGTACATTAAAATATTATACTTCTTTTTAAAATTGTATTTGTATTTCTGTAATAAATTTGTAAGCAATTTAAAAATCTTTTTACCAAAGCCTATGTAAAATTTTTTGAATTTTTTCACATAAATTTATTTATTTATTTATTTATTTGGTACCGGGGATCGAACTCGGGTCCTTGAGCTTGTGAGGCAGGCAGCAGAACCACTGAGCTAAATCCCTGGCCCACATAAATTTAAATCTATCTTTTAAAATTTATATTTTTAGAAAAAGAAAGTCCATGAGAAATATTCAGGCTATTTCAAAATAGCAATATGTGGTATGGCTCATGTATTATATACCTGGATGTTGAGTTCCACAAATGAACATAATTGATGACTAGAAGGTGGAATGTTTGGTTTTAGAAGATTGATTCTCAAATTAGGGGATTTTTATTTACTTTAATTGGCTATGTAATAAGTGTAAGGGTATTGTATGGGCACAGTATGATGTTTTAATACATGTGTATGTTGGGTAATATCCAAATTGAGTAATTTCTGTATCCTTCACCTCAAGTACTTCTCATTTTTTGTCATGAGAACATAGAAAATTCTCTCTTCTCTCTCTTTTAAAAATGTATAAAGAGTATTATTAACTGTGTTCACCCTACTGTATAGTAGACAGCCAAATTAGGGTGACTTAAAAACAAATTTTCTGAAAATATTCCAAAGGGATTAATTATTTTTGAGTTTTCCGTGACACAGATTTCAGTTCAACTTTTATTATGTTTTTGATATGCCATCCAGAGTAATTTTTATTTCCCATTTCCCAAGAGCTTAATTTGCAGTATAAATACTGTACTGTATGGAATTCACATCTTAGGATTCATGGAAGAAATATATTTTTCAGGTTTGTTCAAGAAAACTTTATATTGGGTATTTGAAAATGGAAATGAATATATTTTATTTATCTAAAGCAAAATCATATTGCAGGTATGTCTCATATATCTTCTAGCAAACTTTAATAGGAATCCTTATCTTGTGCAGTTACTCTTAAAAATGTTTTTGTCTTTTATTTGGAAGAGAGTTGGTGAGAAATCAAATGAAAATTACAGACAAATCTCTAATGTAGATGAAAATTACAGACAAAACAAAGTGGTGGTCTCTGTCTCTCTGTCTCTCCTTCCTTCGCCACATTTCTTTCATGAAATCTATAATTTATGATGAAAATCCAGCTGACATTAGTCATTGCTTGCTAATCCTGAGGATTGAACTTTGAGCCTGCAGGCTCTTTCCTGCATGAGAACTTCCTCTGCTTAACAAAGGAGAAGAATTGCTTACACGTGCTTTGGATTTACTACAGGCATGTTTCTTATATTTTAAAAAGAATTTTCATCTTCTACCCAGGCAAACATCCTGCTTTATTTTTGTTGTTGTTGTGTTTGTTTGTTTTTAGGCCTATAATGAAAAAACCATGGTGTCAGGAGAAAAATCTTCTTTTCTTTTCTTTAAATAGTTCCAGATATGGAGAAAACATCCAGCTGTGTTTCTGGTCCACAGGATCTTCACACAATCTTTATTGCTGAGTATTAATCAAGTCATGTGTCTTCTCTTCCTGCAATACAAAAAGAGGACAAGAATTAAAGCACAATTTTTGTTTTGCTCTGTTCTGAGACAGGGTCTCACCATATAGTACAGACCACTTTTGAAATCCCTCTGTAGGCAAAATTGACCTCAAACTCACAGTGCTCCACTTCAGCCTCCCATATGCTGGGATTAAAGGTGTGTGCTGTGGTGCTGGGCGGATCCCTAATTTCCGTTAGATGTCTTAAAACAAAGGCCCAGATGGTAGTCTTTATTTATATGCAGTACAGAATTTCTCAATTGTTTTCCCTAACCTGAAGGGTGCTGGAAATGGTGGAGAACTGTACCATGGTGACAGAGTTTATTGCCCTCGTGTTACCACATCTGTTTGATAGATCTTAGAAAGTTGGACAGTGCTTTAATAAAACTATGGATGAAGTATCTTTGGGTCAGGACTGTAGCCAAATTAAGTTGATGACTATCTATCTATCTATCTGCACATATCTACATACACATTCTCATCTACACCTTCCTGTATGATCCTGTGTCCTACTGGTATCGTCTTTACAATATAATCATTTTGAAAACATCATCTGAATGTCTACAACAATTTTCTACCCTAAGTAGGATGAACCATGGCTTAACAATTCTTCCACTTTTAACTGAAATGGTTTATTATTAAAATCACAAACAATACTAGAACTTTGAACCTAGGTATTCATATTTATGCAATTCACTCTGAGTCATAATGCTATATTATTAGTAATTAAATCTTTAAATAAAAATAATTTATATTGTTGTGGTATTAAAACTTTGAATATCTGTTGCTTAATTCGTTTTACCAACTGCATGCAAATGTTCCTATTTCTCCATCATTATAGGTCTTTATAATGACCATTAAAATGAATTAAATAAATTTGTTGAGGTGATGAATAAAAATGATTACGGATGTCAAAGTAGGTTTCAAATCTTCTTTTCCTATGATGAACATTTCCAAACGTATACAGTCTTCATGAGCCACTAAATTTAAAGAAATTTTTCATGATCCCCCACAATGGAATTGTAGAGAATTGTCTGCTGCCAATTTATGTTATGAATAAATGGAACACCAACAACTGCAGTATGGTAAGTATTATATGTAACCATAGGAGCTCCCACACTCCTTGGACATAACAAAGTAACATTTTTATTGACTAGAAATTAAATTTTATGCACCATTAAAGGAGTCATTATCTTTTTGTCAAAGCCCACCATGTCCCCTATTTCAATAACTATCTCAAATGCACTTTAGTGGTGAGTGAATGGGAATCATTTCAGGTTATTGCTGATGGTTAAGTTAATTTTCTCCAGTGGGATCCATGGACATACATATTTGAGTTGTTCTGACAATTATTTAGCATTTTTTACAATGTGACAAATTTGCTTCTGTTACATGCCATGTATATATATGCTTGACAACATTTTTATACTTCCTTGAAGTTAAAATAAGCCTGAGTTTTTTCTCTCATTTCTTCCCAGAAGTAACACAGTTTCTCAATGAGTTTTGCTGACTTGAGTGAAAATGGTGGAGGAAAACTGCACCATGGTAATGGAGTTCATTCTCCTTGGCCTCTCTGATGTTCCTGAGCTGAGGCTCGTCCTCTTTCTGCTGTTCCTTCTCATCTATGGAGTCACTGTCTTGGCCAACCTGGGCATGACGGCACTGATTCAGGTCAGCCCTGGACTCCACACCCCCATGTACTTCTTCCTCAGCCACCTGTCCTTCATAGATTTCTGCTACTCCTCAGTCATTGTGCCAAAGATGCTGGCTAATATCTTAAACAACGACAAAACTATCTCCTTGGTGGCATGCAGAATACAATTCTTTTTGTTTTGCACATGTGTGGTCAGTGAGGTCTTCCTACTGGCCGTGATGGCATATGACCGCTTTGTGGCCATCTGTCACCCTCTGCTGTACATGGTCCTCATGTCCCGGAAGCTCTGCGTGGTGCTGGTTACTTGCTGTTACCTCTATGCTTCTGTGTGTTCCCTGATTCACCTGTGCTCAGCTGTTGGGGTTCAATCCTACAAGTCCAATGTGATCAACCACTTCTTCTGCGACCTGCCCCCTCTCTTAGGTCTTGCTTGCTCCGATGTCACCATGAATGAGCTTCTGCTCTTCATTGTGGTGAATTTCAATGAAATCTTCACCACTGTGATCATGCTCACTTCCTACTCCCTCATTCTCACCATCATCCTGAGGATGCGCTCGGCCGAGGGAAGGCACAAAGCATTTTCTACCTGTGCCTCCCACCTCATGGCCATCATTGTCTTCCATGGAACAATACTTTTCATCTACTGTCAGCCCACTTCTGGCAATAATCTGGATGTTGACAAGGTTACCACAGTGTTCTACACTGTCGTGATTCCCATGCTAAATCCTCTGATCTACAGCCTGAGGAACAAGGACGTGAAAGAAGCTCTCCAAAATGTTCTGGGCTACAAAATATTTAACTAGAAAATGTAAATGTTCTTCTCCCTCCAGCCTTTACTTATCTTTTTAATAGCAAGACATCCATTGGTATATTTTAGGCATGCATAATGTTGGGGCTCATTGCCGGGAATTTGCACCAGTACACAGTACATCCGTGTCTTTTTCCCATTCTCCCCTCCCTCAAGCCTCCTCCTCTCACTATGTACAAAGCTTTTTTTTATTTTTTCCTTTTGTGTAGAAAATGTAAAATTAAAGAACTCTGAGTTCCAATGTGAAGACAGTGTAAGGGTGTAAGCGTGGGCTGACGAGCCAGAGGGAACTCCAAGTGTCTGTGTAGATACGAGTGAGTCTTTTTAAATATACTTTATGTGTTAGCAAATAATGACAATTTAACTCCTATGTGTTTTCGATTTACAAAGGTAGAAATGAGTATTTTTGAAATCCATAGTCTACTTTCTTTTTCAACCAATAAAATTTTAAATTGATGAGGATAATAGCACTGGTAAGGCCCAGATTGTTAATTTTGAGTAAACTTTCATTAGCTTATTCAAAAGCTCACAAGAGCCACACAGCTTTCGCTACACTTAAAGAATCCCAAAATGAATTCTTGGTGCTTTGCAATGAAGAACATTCCCTTGTCAAACAGCTTCTGCACAAAATGCGGCCTCCACTTGTGCCTGAATACTGCTAATTGCTTTTACCTTGTTTCTCTTATCATCTTAGTTGGTGTTGCAATAGATAGAGTTTTTGGAAGATCTCATAGTACCTCATTTGAGGAAGGGGAAAATTATTATTATTTTAAAAGAATTTTAGGAAAAAATTAATTGCATGGAATGTACAAAACTTTGGAATAACTCCTTACATGAGACTCATTCTTTGTCTCTGTCTCTCTTTAGCTGACTTTCTTCAACATTATTACCTGCCATCCACATTTTCTTTGTAAATTCACTATTATTTCTGTCAGTGTCTACATTTGCAATCACTTCTTTAAATGAAGCTTCTATCCTTGTATTTATATTAGAAAAGCATTAGTCTCAAGTTCTTCAAAACTAGGATTGCAGTTTTGACCCTGATTTTGAAAATTTGTCATGTATTTTAACTAATGTCCATTTCACTTTGTACATTGTCTAATTCTGCAAACTTCATGGCATTTTTTGAGATTAAATTTTGACAATGTTTTCTCACTGAGATTTTTAATTTTTATTTTTTTGAGACAAGGTCTCTGTGTGTAGTTTAGGCTGGCCTTCAACTCACTGTGTAGCCCAGGCTGGCCTTGAACTCAAGGTCATTCTGTTGCCCCAGCCTTCCCAGTGTTGAGACTGCAGGTGTGTATCACCACATTTGGACAACTGAGATTTATTTCTCAAAATAAATAACTTTATGTAATTAAACTATGACACCATGACACCTTCCCTATTAATTCTAATCTTTATATGCAAAAAGCTTAACAAATGAAAGTATGCCCTAGAATAAATGAAGGAATTTAGTTTTTCAAATGTCTGAAATTCTGTCAGGAAAGATGAGCAGCAACTGAGCCCATATTATTACACATTTATGCTGAACTTTCATATCTCACCCAGAACTTTCAATTCATGACTATTTGATGATCAAACCAAAGGACAATGTTCAAATAGTTTAAACAAATCTAGAAGGCTAGTTGATATGACTTGTGATCTACTCTGGCTGTAGCAATTAAAATAAACTTCATCAGTGGACACATGTTTGCTTTTAACACGAAGAAGATCAACACTAGAGCAACTATTTTAGGAAATAAAGATAAATGTTCTGCTCAATAACTTTTCACACATGCATACATTCCCTCTTGACTAGACACAGAAATATAGAAACCCAAGGAGAGGAAGGAGGTCACCTGAGATCCACATTGTACTTGGAGAGGAAGCCAGCCAAATGCATAAATGAATCACTAGGTCACACTGTGGTCACACTGGTCACACTGAGGGTAATGACCAATTACATAATCACAGAAATTATGACTAGTGAAAAATAATAAAGTTGATCTGAAATAATCAGAAGAATTCATGGCAGATTTCATACCCAGACAATATTTTTATGTATGGATATGATAAATGATAAGCTAAAAATCACAAACTAATGAAATATTTCATAAATGGGCAAATTCATAATATAGACAGGTAATATGTTTATAATATTTATGGATACAGAAATTTGTGGAAATGTGAAGAATATTGAGTCTACTGGAGAGGGCTTTGGGTTTCTTTTCTTAGGAACCTTATTATGAATATATAAGCAGCTCAACATCATTCAGATTTACAAACTGGGAGCAATATGGTCATTAAAGAATTTACTTACTTATTTAGATTTAGTTTATAGTCATTTAATTTATTTATTTTGGGAAGAATTCTTCTAGTCACAGGGTCTACTTTCACTTCTTTTCACTCAACTATGTGAAAAATCTCCATTTGAAAATATTTTATGCATATTCAAACAAATATATAAATATAAGGTGATTTTTAAAAGCATTGTTTTAATGGCAGTTTAATATAAAGATACATTGAGGGGCCGGGATGTAGCTCAGCGGCACAGCGTCTGCCTGGCAAGTGCAAGACCCTGACTTTGATGCCCAGTGCAAATATATATATATATATATATAAATTTATGGGCCTAAAGACAACAAAATATAATCAAAATAAATGTAAATGGTACTGGAAAAGATAATCAGAATATTTGAATCTTATAGAAATTGGTATGTAAAAGTGAATTAGAGAAGAGGTATGGTGTTAGAGGCAGAGATCATTTTTGTGTGAATGGTAGACAGTGTATTCTTCTATAGGGAATACGTGCGTGTTGTCAATGACATGAGACACCCTAATGGATTGGTGTAACCGGATTGAGCTCCTGCTAGTGACTGTGGGAACCAAATGCTGAGCATCTGCAGCCTTATCTGCAGCACCAGAGCAGATGCTGGGTACACTTCCATGACAGAATGTCACGGAGCAGCCTAGGAACTGGAGGCAGAACCAAGTTGTGGTTAGTGTCACAAAGATGCAATTAACTTTTGCAATGACAAAGGAGAGGTATTTAAGAAATGATCACTAAATAAATAACTCCAGTTACAATTTGTCATTGTGCAAAGTTATAATAACAATGATAATGATCATGCTCATAATAATAATGGGATGCTATGTGAGTGATGTGGGAGCACAGGGAAATGACATTCAATAAAGTTAAGATTCATAAAAAATGTTTGTAAGCAGCTGCTGTCTTTTCATAATTTTTCTATGAAATGAGAATTACACCATGAAGAGTAGTTAATTTTAATTGCTTGTTCTTATGGCCCTGGAGAAATAGTCAATCAGTTATCTCTAGGACATGACACCACAGGGAGCAGCAATAGGAATAAGAATGTTTGCTTCTCCTCCAAACAAGCTCTCCAGAGGCAGGAGGAGACTGTCTTTCCCCCGGTAGGTTTGTTCCTCCAGGTCTGAGAACGTATGCATGATGTTTCCCAGGTATGTTATCTAGAAGATGCCTCAGCTTTTGTAGATTCTTCCTGGGAAAATATTCTAGGGAAAATTGGTACTATTATAGACATTATGTCCTGCAAATGCAGGAAACAGGAGGCGTACTATGTACAGTTTACTTAGGCAATATGGCTTAGCTAGTCTTCTCTACCTTGGAGGCATGGGAATGAGCAGAAGAAGAACCTGAGAATTTTCCACAATATGTGTATATCCACAGATACACTGCCTTGCACTTGTGAATTTTTAGACTTACCTGCAAAAAAAAAGAGAAATTTAAATGAAATTAAATTGAAAGGAATAGAATGACCCTTCTAGAGAAACAATAAAGAGAACTTGATCTGAATAAAATGGTGTAGTATGGGGAAAAATTGGTCTCATTAATGGAAAAAAAATGAAGAAAAGTCTAAATACAGCATTGGTCAGATTTAAAGATAATACAAATTACATATTATTTAATACATAAAATAATACCATTTTGGAAATATGGATCCATGATATTCAAATTACACTTTAGTCATATGTTGAAATCAGACAGAAAAAAATATCATTAAAATCTACCAGTACTGAGGAAATGTAGCAGTAATTCTGTTTTTTTGTGGTTTTTTTTGGTACAGAGGATTGAACTCAGGTCCTACCATTTACACAGCAGGTGACAAAACCACTGAACTAATTCCCTGGCCCTGTAGCAGTAATTCTTAACTACAAGAGATTATGTTTCTTCTGCTCCATTCCTCTTCCATTTTCACACCCAGCTGGCATTAGTGACAGTCTTGTCCAGTGAATGAAGCTCAGAAATTCTTCTCTACCTATAAGAATTCACAGGGCAGCCTTCTCATAACAAAGAATCACCAGGCTCCGAAGGTAAATACACCTGAGGTTTGGAAGCCTTGCAAGGGAACAACATGAAAGAATTATGACCATGAGAATACACTGGAAAATATTCCCTTCTCATTGGTTCTTAAATGATTAGACACCTGAACACATAGGACCATGGGTAGTTTTGGGGGTGCTACAGCTCCCTACATGTATAGTGAAGGATTTCCCAGAATTTAGCACTTGGGTAAAAGAAGAGAAGTTTTTATCGGAAATGACTGTCTGCATTATGAGGGTGTGTGATTCAGGGAGCTCCTTGTTCATGAGGGACTCAGAGCACCAATCTGAGGAAAGGTCTGGGAGAAATGGATATGTTGGTTGCCATACTATTCTGAGATTCTGAGTTTCTAGGAATACAGCCTTGCGGGATTTAGTAAGCAAAATATAGGAGGCCAGGTTAAGTTTGAACTTTAGATAAAGAAGAATAATTTCTTAGTATGCTTATAGCTTGTGAAATATTTGCGTCTCACCATTATTTTTCTGAAAGACAACTAGCATCCGGAAATTCATGTGCAGATCCTGCGTGGATGCTAGTCAGAGAAACGTGAATGATCTCTGTATAATAAGAATCCCACTCTCACAAGTGCCTCCTGAGTGGGGTGAGTCCCAACATTCCCATTTCTTTTCTTGAGAGGTAACAAAGAGACACACTGAGTGTTGCAGATGGTTTTTAGGCTTTTAGACAGAGCAGCATAGGACAACAAAGTGTCCTTGTCTATTTTTAGGGAGATTTTTCATAATTGCTCCTAAATGGGAATCTTCCTCTGAATTCCACTTTCTATGTACAAACTTAACACCAATACTGAAGCATATCTGTGGCCCTCACTATTTTCAATTTCCACACTTTTATAATGTAAAGCCTATCTTAAAGAGAGTCAAAAGAAGCAGGAAATTGAGTACCCCATGTGATATTTATAAAGTTAAATGTTAAGATACCTATTTATTATGCAAATCAGAGCCTGCCTTTGAGAAATGATTATTTTACTGAGAGTGGAGGAAACTAGATTTATTGATAATCTAATATTAGTATTTTATCATGCAAGTCATGACTTCTTAAATCTTCACTTTGCTCATCTGCAGAAGAAAGCAGTTTAATACATTAACTTTGTTACAAAAAAATCAGAAGCAATTACTGGCTTTTATATCTGACATAAATAGTCATAATGAATGATTAAAATGCTAAACAAAAAATTATATCATGGCCAGTTATAACTACAAAAGTTGTTTCAAATGCTTCTACCTTTCATTAGTAATTGTAGGGCCAACATAACAAATTATTTCTTTTTCTAAATTTTTCTTTGCAGAGCTCATGGCATTCAGTGACATTTGAATATTTCTCATGAGAATTTGACTACTTGTCACCATCCCTATGGCTTAAGTTAATAATTACCTTGCATGACTATAATTATATTTTACAATATTAGCAAAATTTTTAAGAAAGTAATGTATATCAATGATTCTATTTCTGAAACTTTGGTTTTTTTATATCTTGATACCTTATACATAACAAGATAATTAAAAAGTCTATGATGTCTCACCCTATATTCTTCAGAGGGGAGAGTTAAGCATCATCTCTATGTGTCAATCATTTTCCATGTTTTTTTTCCAAGACTGATTTGCAGATCTTACCAAAAGGAAACATGTTTCTGACAGAGAGAAATATAACTTCTGAGGCCATGTTCACCCTCCTGGGATTCTCAGATTACCCAGAACTGAAGGCTCCCCTCTTCTTGATATTTCTGGCCATCTATAGCTTCAGTGTACTAGGAAATCTTGGGATGATTGTGATCATCAAAATTAACCCGAAATTGCACACCCCCATGTATTTTTTCCTCAGCCACCTCTCATTTGCGGATTTCTGCTATTCGACCATCATTGCCCCCAAGATGCTGGTGAACCTAGTTGTAGAAGACAGAAGCATTTCTTTCTCAGGGTGCATGGTGCAATTCTTTCTCTTCTGCACCTTTGTGGTGACTGAATTGGTTCTGTTTGCTGTCATGGCCTATGACCGCTTCGTGGCTGTGTGCAACCCGCTGCTCTACACGGTTGTCATGTCCCAGAAACTCTGCGCCCTGCTGGTGTTTGGATCTTATGCATGGGGGGTAGTGTGTTCCTTGACACTTACATGTTCTGCTTTAAAATTGGATTTTCGGGGTTTCAACACCATCAATCACTTCTTCTGTGAGTTATCCTCCCTGATCTCCCTCTCTTGCTCTGATTCTTATCTCAGCCAGGTCCTCCTCTTCACTGTTGCCACTTTTAATGAGATAAGCACACTGTTCATCATCCTCATGTCTTACGTGTTCATTGTTGGCACCACTCTGAAGATGCGCTCAGCCAGCGGACACCGCAAAGTCTTCTCCACCTGCGCTTCCCACTTGATGGCCATCAGCATCTTCCATGGCACCATCCTGTTTCTCTACTGTGTGCCCAGCTCCAAGAACTCCAGGCACACGGTCAAAGTGGCCTCCGTGTTTTACACAGTGGTGATCCCCATGCTGAACCCTCTAATCTACAGTATGAGGAATAAGGAAGTGAAGGACACTATCCATAAGATAATGAACACCAAGTTCTTTTCATATTGATGATATGCAGTGATGTACATTTAATTTGGCTATTTCACAACAAATTTACTTTTTGAGAGAAAACTGTACATCAAGAGTTCAGTTTTTTAAATTGCTTTGGACTTTCAGAAAAATAAAGCACTTTGCATGGGGATGAATATGAGTTTTAGATCAGAGAAACTGATCTTAACTTGTCTTGGTTTGTATATTCCACAAAAGCTTTCCGTTTTTGTCTACAAATGATACGGTGTAATTTAGTTTCTAAGTCAATAATATAGAGCAAACCCAAATGCACATTCCATCACTGGCATGTTGTATCTGAGTGTCCCTGGGAAATTTTACTACCCTTTCATTCCTGGTAACTCAAGATTTAGGAGAAATAAACAACCAGTTTTGATGTAACAGAGAGATAGATGGCAGCTAGGGAAAGATAGTAGTGACCAAGTAGGTGGTGAGAGTTACCTTAGACCTATTGAGGGGTGTAGGAGGGATTTCTTCATGGTTACAGGCTGTAGTAACTCACCCCAAAGAGGTAGCAGGTTTGTTTAGGAGTGAGACTTTACTCAGAGTGAACTGTCATTTAGGAGCATAGAGAATGATACTGAGCTGACCATGTATCATTGTGGAAATGGTTTCATAAATATCTTGAGCTGCCTTCCATAACATATTCACTTTTGATGTTTATGCTTCTTGTCTGTTACACACTAATCAGCAGAAATATTCATGATACAACCTGCACAAAAGCATCTGACATTCTCTTTATCAGGACCTCGTGGGCACTTTTCATAAAGCATCAGTGCCATTGTTATAAGTATTGGAAGTAATTTCCCTGACTGGAATTGAATGTTGTGTTAGATTAACTGTCGCACTGGACTGGATCTAGAATAGCAAATGAAGACCAAGTCTACTGTGTGGGTTAGGAAGGGTTGATATTCCTCTCTTACCTGTAATGTTTCTTAAAAGAAGACCTCACCGAGAGTTATTTAATTTAGAATTTTTCTAATATGACATACACCTTTTATTCTTTCTGTCTAACATGAATTTTATTTGGACAATTTTTATTGTATATAATATATATATGTGTGTGTTATATGTATAATTTTCTTATGCCTCATTAGCAAAGATAAAATGAAAAATAAGCTTTGATTTTGAAATTAAATAATGGGCTTATATGAAATAGAAATAGTTTTCAATGGCTGGATAGTTTTACACTTATCATGATAAATTAAAACCACACTTTTTGGTTAATATTTGGATAAGTAATGATAGACAATGTTGCTTTATCTACTCATAAATAAACTGGTTTCCAGTATACATTGTTACATTTACCTATCTACAATATCTATCTATCTATCTATCTATCTTCCTCCTGGAAAGTGACTCAAGTACCTCCCACAGTGTAGATAAGTGTTCTATCAATGAACTATATCCCCAGCTCCTTGATCACTTTTTTGATCTTTAGCTTACCATGGATACTGGTGGAAGGAAGTACTAGAAATTTTATATCAATCTTTCTTGAATTCATTTCAGTAAATTGTTAGATATCTTTTCTGAATTGGTAAGGATGGTTACATTCTGTTTAGTAAAAGACAGTATCTCCTAACTTTTATTCTAAGAATTTAGAGATATACAGTATATAGTTTAAGTGCTCTGATCAATGGATTAAAAATTTTTGGTGACACAATCAGGACAATAATTTGGGATAAACCCATAAAGCATGGACACTTTCAATAAACACTGATATAAAGCTTTGTGTTTGCCATTCTCTAGTAAGAAATTTAAGTACATCTTGATAAATTCTGTAAGTGATATATAGAGTATGGTTTCTGTTTGCTTTTTGCTTTGTTTTTTCATGTGCTTTTGAAAATATCTAATTTTGAATATGCACCTAATTGTTAGATGTTTCATTTAAGTTTAAAATATTTCAAGAATTTGAATTTCAAAAAAATATTTAATTTCAATAAATATGATAGGTAATTAACTTATGTTCAATATGTTTAACTTGAAATTCATGAATCATCAGATTTCATATCTTCTGTAGCTGCAGATTTAAATTGTATTATCTGGGATCATGCATCACAGGAGTATATCATTTTGCAACCAAAAATTTTATGGAATTGACATATTTCTTATGATATAAAGCTTATAATTTTTTATCTACATGAGTAATCATAATAATTATCCTATTTCTATGCATTATTTATGTTACACATTTCTGTGAAATATTCAAGAGAATTTATTGTTACTGGAAATTCACCCTTATATCTATTAAGACAACGTTTACTTTTTATTATAGTTAGCAAAATTATCTATGGGTGAACATTTTTATTTCTAGAATAGCACAGGATTCAACAGCCTTAAGTTTGATCATTTGAAAACAAATCTAGAAAAACAGTTGTGCTTTTTTGTAATACGAATGTTTAAAATACTTTTAGTATCCTTCACATGATATGCAAAACTCTCATGAGTCCTCATCATCAATGATTATTTTAACAACTGTCTATATTTAATAATATAATATATTATATTGTATTTTATTTTAATTTTTGGTGAAAGCACAGTCTGCAATCTCTGTATTTTAAATGGTATTGTATACAATTATAGAAATTGACTTTCAGTTTTTAAGAATGTTATAAAAGCATATAAAATGATTAAAATAAAACATGTTTCAATCTTGTTTGTTTGAATTTTTTTAAAGAAACATTATCAGACTTCTGGCTTCAATTTAAAAGGTAGCAAACCATAAAGAGTTTTGTGCCAATACTATGGGAAAAATAAGAGTTTGTTTTCTACAATTAATTTTTTTTGAAATCTTCTAGAATTCGCCAGTCAGGTAAGGTTACTGTGAAACCAACCACTGGAAAAACATTTCCTGGAAGAGCATTTCCTGGCTAAGGGCTGGGGAAAGATTTGGAGAGAGGAGCTTTCTAAGATTTATGTAACAGGTGAAGTAAAGCTTAGAGTGAGTGAGGTATCCAAAGATCTTAGGCCACCCAGCCTTACCTTAAATGGAAGCTAATACTGAAGGAATTTGTTACTTGTGGACTGATGTTTCAGTAAATCTTTCTGTACAAGATCCCACTGCCAACAGCAGAAGGTGCAGAGAGATTGAAGAAAGAGGCGGACAATTTCATGAATGGAAGGCACACGGGTCAATTACTAGAGACTCATGGAGAAAATCATGTTGGGTAGCATCAAAATAGAAGAATCTTTTCACTTCAAGGCAAAAAAATTATATATGTTTTAAGCTACACAGAGGTGGGTCCTGGCCAACTGCAGCGTGTTTGTGTTTCTCAAAAAACCAAACCAAATCAAATCAAACAAAACAGGTACTATTAAAAGTCCAGCAGTGCAGGCACCATGACATGCTAGCTACTTCGAGTTTTGCTCATTGTATAGGATTTGAAATGTGTGCCCGGGTCAGCTGGTTGTGACCCAAATAGCTGTAGGTGTGTCAAGCTGAAACCTTACATTCCATCTCAACTGGTTGCTGACATCTTTCACATTCCCTCTTTCACAGGATGCCCTGAGCCTTCATGTGGTTTAACACGTGTTGGTGGCAAGCTGCAAGACTGTCTGTGGTCTGATCGCAGACTCCACAGCTGTACAAGAGAAGGACGCATAGATAGAGGAGAAAATTCAGCAAATGAAAATAATAATCATCATTTAACCAATCAATTTTTTCCATTGAGTGCTCAACGATCCAAACTCTCTCTCCCGAAGGTGATGTGGGGTCAGAGAGCACATTGTTTTGGGTCTTTATGTTTGACACTGGTGTTGTTCAGGGATGTACACACAGCATTTGGTCTTGGTCATAGCATAGGTTCTGTCTCTGGGATGCTGTCCTAATATCAAGGACCATATACATTTTAATACTATTTAAAAAAATTGAAATCAGGTAAAACAGCAAAGTGATATAGCTATGAAAATAAGAGGAGATTTTTGCAGCCAATCTGCACCATCCAGCAGGACAATATTAGTGACATCATCATATCATTAGACAATTTGGAGGTGGCAACTGTTGATCAACCATATGAGAGTCATTAATGATTCCTAAAACTAGCAGTGAAATTGGGTACCAGTCAAAAGGACAACTGTAGTTTTTCAAGGACTGTGTTTAGACCACTCAGGATTTAAGCCATTATCATGTGTTCGGAGTCCAACAGGACTGATTTAACTTGGGCTGAAGCTCATAGGAGCAGCGATTGTTTAGCATGTATGAGCATGTGTTCAATCTCCAGCACACAAAAAATTATTTCCATAAAATATTAAAATAAAATCTGAATTTAAAATTCCAAAAATAACTTAATTTGGGAGAACATTTAAAAATATAATTGTTGCCAGGCATGGTGGCACATTCATATAATCCCAGCAGTGTGTAAGGCTGAGGGAGGAGGATCAAAATTTTGAGCCCAGTCTGGGCAACATAGCAGTTCAAGGAGACCCTGTCTCAAATAAAAGGTAAAAAAGGGGCTGGGGATATAGCTCAGTCCAAAGACCCTGGGTTAAGTGACTAATACTGAAAAAAATTACAATATGTATAAAGACATTTAATAACAGAAGAAACAAGGCTTGAACATGACAAAAAATTACAAGTCATTTTAAGATAAATTTTGAAAGAGCTCAATAAATGGACAGATAGGAAAACTTATTATTGTTTAAATGCCAAATCTCTCTAAATTGATTTACTGAACCATGTCATAGTTATGCAAATCATTTATTTATTAAAATTTTGATTGTCTATCAAAAACTAAAAACAATCTTTGGAAGAAAATGAGAAAGAGATTTTATAATTTCTAAGTGATGCAAGAGGTAACCCAGATAAGCAAGTCCAGAATACTCAAAACCTTATTGGAAAACAAAATAGAGAGGAAATGCCAAAGTTAAAAGAATTAAAAACCCAGACAGCAAAATTTCCTATGACACTAGATAATTAAAATAATTTGCTAGCAGTGTCAGGTAGACCTACGTATCAGTAAAATCAAATTGATGGCCCTCAAGTGAACACATTTATGGTTATTTTGTTTTTTAGAAATCTGCCAAGAAAATGCAGTCAGGAAAGATAGTCTTTTTTAGCAAATGGTGGTAATGAATCGCCTGCTTATATGAGAAAGATGAATTTAGGCCTGGGGATGTAGTTCATTGGGAAATTACTTGCCTAGCATATGCAAGGCCCTGGTTTCAATGCCTAGTGCAAAAAAATCAACAAATGAAAAGATGAATTTAGACCTTGATGCCATATACCAATATTAACTTGAAATAATCACAGGTTTAAAAATTAAAAAGTAAAAAGCATCAGAAAGTTTTTACACATGTATATGTTGTATGTACACATAGATATACATCTCCCTATCTAATGAGATGGACTTTATATAAAGTATATGTAAGGAATACCACTCAATAACAGAAAAAGGTAGGTCTTCAATAGGAAAAATATTTTAATGATATTTCAATAATGGAAATATGATTTAGGCAGAAAATAACATCATGAATTTAAGCCACCTGAATAGAATGATTTAAAAAATTACAAATTGTCATAAAATAATATGCTAAGTAAGTTACTCTTCTGTTTTAGCCTGGAAACTTTATTCATGAAGACAAAGCACCATGTTGCTGGTTGATGTACACTTCCCTTTTATAAAATGTGAAACCTATGTTTGAATGGAGGAGCAGCATGTCTCCTCAGTTTTATGTGGCAGATCAACTTTAGAAATATGCTGCCTAGCAGTTGAAAATACAGTGATGTACTTATGTGAAACTAATTCTTGACCACATACATCTAGAGAAGCCATGGGTACACCCAGTAACAGGAACTGGGCGTGGATCAGGGAAAATAGAACTGAATGCTCATTCTGGTTTTGTTATTTTCCCTGCACACTAATGTAGATGAAAGCCAGAGACCAAGATGACATTTCATTCCTGCAACTCATTTGGACTTTGTCTAGAGAACAATTGTCCATGTTTCTATTGTGTCCATTGGAAGCAAGCATTAAAACAAAATTCCTCCTTTAGTGATTACTGGGAGATGAAATGAATTAATACTTGTACATGGTTTACAATAATTTGTAAATACACATAAGTGCCTGGTAGTGTGAAATTAAACATAATTGTTTTTAATATCTTCATTATTTTATGATGTTTGAAGGAAGTCTGGTGGGGCTTAAAATATTCTTCCCACCTGAAAGTTAACAGGTTTATGTAATAGTGCGAGAAAGGAAAAGCTTGTGAGAAATATTCATGTGAGAAACCCAAAACATATGTACATTAAAGAGAAAAATGAAGGGTAATAGGAAGGAGTAAGACTGATCTCTTAGAAAAGGGAAAGGGTTTCGATCCCTGGTACCAAAAAAAAGAAAAGGGAAAGAGATCAAGAGATAAAGGGAGGAGGGAGCAGAGAAAAAAATGGATGTAAAAAGAATTAAGATGTTAAGTGCACGCATCAAGTCCCCATAATGAATACAACCAGATGTACTACAAATGTGTACTAATAAAATTGAAGAGGAAATATCCATGTTATTCCAGAATGGAAGTGTGAGTGGTAGTTCACATATTTAAAATCAGGTTATAGAGCTCTGTAAAGTATCATGATGTGTGGAAAGAAGTAAGCTTGGTTTTACACAAAACAAGCATTTCAGGTATTTCCTGAATGGCTTTGAAATTACTGGGCTGTTCCAGAGAGATGGCCTATATCTTATGTCTTATCTCATGAGCATTTTTGTGAAAGTTTTATTTCGTTATGCCATAGAGATTAAAAATTGCTTCACTTAAGGGACACAATTCCCAGGAGTTTAAGTCATAGTATAAATTTCCTACTGTGCATGGGAGACCCAACATCAACATCCTCAGTACCAGGGAAGAATGTTTGTACCTCAGGTTTGTTAGCGAAAACTACACTTTGCTTATTTGAAAATGGAACTTAATATAATTATGAGCAAAATTTATTTTAAAGATAATTTCTAAGTCATCTCTCTGAAGTCACAACATGTGTAGGAGAACTGTTTTCCTGTGGATTTATTCCATCCAATGTGTTTACCTTTCCGTTTTGAGTAGTTGATGGGAACAATTTCTTCTGTGAGACTTGATTTGTATGAACAAATGCAGAAAAACAAATGGTAGATTTGTTTCTCTAGTCTCTATCTTCCTCCCTACATCCTTTTGGCTCACCTGTTTTCCTCATAGAAGCTAGAATTTCATATTACAGTGGAACTCATTGTCACTGTCATTTAATTTTAGTACATTAATTAATGTGCCTGAAATCTGCTTATTATGAAATCAGAACATATACATTTTCTCTGCTCAGGAAAGGAGATGAATTTCTTTGCATTCATTCCTGATTTGTGATAGACTATTTTCCTATTTCAGCATAAGACTGGGAACATGATGTTCCAATTGATTTTCATTTTTTCTCCCTAGACTAAATAACTCACTTTTTATTTACTTGTTACTCATTTTGATCAGGTGGATTAAGAAAACCATTACTCTGAAGTCCTGATCCTGATATTGGAATGTTTTTCTCAATTCTTTAACATTTCATAAACATCCAGAGAGAATCAGGCTGTGTTTCCAGTCCATATTCTCTTCACTCAGTTTTCATTGCAGTAGTGGCTGAGGCCATGGTTTGTACCTTTGCCATGGTCTGTGAAGGCAGCAGACAGTGAAAGTCCTGCAGCCCACACACACTTTCCTTAAGCCCTAGACGGCACTTCCCGTTTACCGAAGGGAACCATCCAGCCATTTGGCCCAAACCACTTTTTGAATGACCTTGGGAGACTTTCACTTAGATCTTTAAAAAGAATTTTTTTATATACTTATTTTTTTGAGAACTAGGGATTGAACACAGAGCCTTACACATGGTAGGTAAGTGGGCTACACTTAAAGTTCCTTCTCATATCATTTTAAAGCATAACAAGTCTTTTATTTCAAGATGAAACCACATTAAAGTGACAATATGCTATCTCTAGGATTAACTGTTTTTATATATCTATACTTTCATATTCATTTATACCTACATATATAAGCAAATATGCTTTTGGGTATTTTTAACCAATCATCTCCTCAACATAATTTCAAATAGAATGGTAAATTTTCGACCCTAGATATTATGGACTACAGTTTAACCTTTTCCTCATTTTTTAACACTTTTTTGTTTTGTTTGCTTTTGTTTTGTTTTTTGGTACTTGGGATCGAACTCGGGACCTTGCACTTTCAAGGCAGGCGGCAGAACCACTGAGCTAAATTCCCTGCCCTATTTTTTAAACACTTTTAAGATAAACTATTGAGATTTTTCTATTGCTAATATCATAAGCAATGATTTTTTGTAATTTCTAATTTAGTGTTTCACATTTTCAATATATTTAAGCACTTGTTACAGATCACTAAGAAAAAAATTTCTCATAAACAAAGGAATGATTAATCATTTGCTATTGTCTGGAGTAAGACTTCAGATACATTTTGCCTAGTTGTTTTCTAGAAACAATTATATATAAAATTTATCTTTTAGAGTCAGCAGTAATATTGATGACTATTTAAATTAAATGTTTATAAGTAAAATTATCATGATTTCAGGGTACATTTTCATTTCGTATTCTTTCTGCATAACTCTAAATTAAAAAAATCTGTTTTGAACTTTTAAAGCTTTTCCCAAATACATGTTCTACTTCCCAAGACTGGAATTGCAGACCTCAGTTGTGGCAAATTAAAGATAATGATACACTATACTAATAAATAGTCCATATTACATAGGATCATAGTGTTTTTCATTGCATTTAAGCACAACTTAGTAAGTATGATAGAGAATGCAGATTAATTTATAGTTAGCTTTAAAATGAATCATTAATTCTTATAAAGCCCATGGACCACCCTAACTTCATGGCTGTGTGAACTTAACAGTGATACAAAGACTTGGTAGTACAAGGTTACTATTTATGCATGAACTAACTCAGATCAGTGGCTTCCTCAGAGTTATGTAACATTTTAAGTTGCTTGACAGCTGTGTTACCACAATGTAAATATTTTGATATCAATAATTTATTTTTATATTTCTCTGAAGGTTCTGTTTTCGAGAACATTTAAAAAGATAATACTTTTCTCTGACCTCATTCAAGATGGCAATGGCAGAGGAAAATTGCACCAAGGTAACAGAGTTCATTCTCCTCGGGTTATCAGATGTCCCTGAGTTGAGAATCTTCCTCTTCCTGGTGTTCCTTCTCATCTATGGAGTCACTGTCTTGGCTAACTTGGGCATGATGGCACTGATTCAGGTCAGCCCTCGACTCCACACCCCCATGTACTTCTTCCTCAGCCATCTGTCCTTTGTAGATTTTTGCTATTCAACAGCAATCGTGCCAAAGATGCTGGCTAATATGTTAAACGAGGACAAAGCCATTTCCTTTCTGGGGTGTATGGTGCAGTTCTACTTGTTCTGCACATGTGTGGTCACTGAGGTTTTCCTACTGGCAGTTATGTCCTATGACCGCTTCTTGGCCATCTGTAAGCCACTACTCTATATGCTCACCATGTCCCAAAAGCTTCGAGTGGAGCTGGTTTCTGTCTGCTACCTTTGTGCAACTGTGTGTGCTCTGATTCACTTGTGTTTAACTCTTAAAATCCCATCCTATAAGTCCAACATGGTTGACCATTTTTTCTGTGACCTACCACCTGTCTTTTCTCTTGCCTGCTCTGACATATTTATTAATGACCTCATGGCATTTATTGTGCCCACTGTTAATGAGATGCTTACCATCATCGTCATCTTCTCCTCCTACTTGTTCATTCTCATCACCATCCTGAGGATGCGCTCAGCTGAGGGAAGGCACAAAGCTTTTTCCACCTGCACCTCCCACCTCACAGCCATCACTGTCTTCCATGGAACAATTCTGTTCCTCTATTGTCGACCCAGTCTGGGCAACAGTCGGGTTGCTGACAAAGTGGCCTCTGTGTTCTACACGGTTGTGATTCCTATGCTGAACCCTCTGATCTACAGCCTGAGGAACAAAGATGTCAAAGAAGGTCTCAGGAAGGTGCTGAAATCCAATTTAACTTTCAAGGATCCATTTCCTTAGGCTGTCTCAGGGTGGCAAATAGAATCTTTCAAGGGATGCTTGCTAAGATGCGTGTGCACGGAATGCCATGGAGATATTTTAGGACCCAGGGGTTTATGCTTTCTTTTTATTATCTTTAATGCATATAACCATTTAATTGGCTTCATTTTAATCAGAGAAAATAAATACACATTTTCTCATAGTTGTGCTTATTCGTGATTATATAAAATGAGTTTCTTATGTGTATTTCCAAATATCATTTCAGTCATTTTCTATTATTTTCTGTTTTACTAGCTTTTGTATTGCAAGTTAATAATTTAGGAACTTTTATAAACTATCATATATACAAAATGGAGGTAATACTGTCTGTATTTCTGATAAAATATTCATGAAAATTAGAAAACGTATCTTAAATTCTTAGCATTGATTGACATATTATAACTGATTAATAAATTTATTATTATTACCTTTACCCTGTGCTTTATATTTCACTTTCATTCCTGAATAAGCAATTACATTATGAATTTTGTAACCCTACATTTTAAACTTTTCTCTGTGTTGACATTTCCTTTCTTTGTTTCTACTGGAAATTATTGTATGCATTCACTACATTTTTTCAATGTATTGTATTCTAAACACAGTATATTAATTTCCTATGGTTTGTGAAACTGCTTAGCATCAATGTGGTGACTTAGACCTGCAATTTTTATTCTTTCTTGGTTTTGGAGGACAAAAGCCTGAAATTGGTGTCACTGAGTGAATCAAGATGTAGATACTCCTCCGGAGGTTCTCTGGGAATAACCAATCCCTCTTCCATCTTTGACTGCTGCAGATTTCCATGGCTTGTGGTTATATTACCTCACAGTGCAAGATGTTCCGTCTTTGTGACCTCTTCTCGCATGTGCTTCTTTGTGCACAAATACCTGTGCGTGTATGAAATGCCCTTCTGCTTCCCTCTAACAGCACTCTTCTGATGACATCTGGAGCCTCAGTTTCAAATAGGAAGACGTTCTGCCCATGTCATACCCCTTAGCTTAATCATATCTGCTAGCTACCTTTTTATAAATAAGATTTGTTTACAGGCTCCATAAGAATATCTGAGAGTTAAAAGCTTAACACACCCATCTTTTGAAAAAAATTATTTTGTCACTGCGTGTTTGGCATATGTGAAGTTTACATTCATCTTAGGGAGTGAGTTCAAGTACATAACCATCTTGATTCTTTCTAGTCCCCTTCCCCTTCCTAATCACCTCCCTCCCTCTATCCCTAGGTCCCCTTTCCTCATTTTCATTTTCCTTGTTAATATTATTGTTTTGGTACATATTGATGACAAACAATGTTTATATTCATCCTAGGTATTTGGCACCTGTACATGACACATCTTAAGTCTCTTCTACTCCCTTCCTCTCCCACCTTCCCCTCGGCCTCAGTCTCTTGGACTCCTTCCCATTTGCAAAAGATCAATCTCCCCATTTGTCACAATTCAGCTTGGCTCATTTTCTATACTCACACTTCATTTGTTTTCTCAGTGTTTCAAGATTTCTTTTATTATTTGTTATAGCCTTTATTTTTATAAATCAATTAATAAACTCATCATAGAAGCTTGTCACTTTAGTGCATTGGGAAAAGCTTTAGACATGAGATTAAGCATTGTGTGTCCAGGTCCTGACTCAGGAGAATGAACATGAGCAGCATGTTCAATTTCAGCCTCAGTTCTCTCGAATAGGAACTGCAGATATGCAGCCAGACTGAGACTGTCACTGTGGAACTTAAAAACTGTAATGATATTAATAAAAACTGAGGAGGCACAGTCCATAAAATGTAACATTGGAGATGGAGTAATTTGTTCTATATTTTTATTTATTTTTTATTTTTATTTTTATTTTTTGGTACCAGGGATCGAACTCTGGACCTTTCACTTGCAAGGCAGGCAGCAGAGCCACTAAGCTAAATCCCTGGTCCTGTTCTATATTTTTAAAAATTGCAGTATCATTGCTTAACATAAACATAAGCAGCCTCTGTCTCTTCTTTTTATTTTATTTTATTCAGGTAAAATTAACAACTAGAACTTTTGTATCATGGAGGTATGCAACTTGATTATTTAATGTACAATCACAATGTGAATTAGTCACCATAAGTGGAATAACCGATACACCCCTTACCTCACAGAGTTACCATTTCCTTTGTCTTTTCTTTATTTGTGGTGAAAACACTTAATCTTAGCAAAATTCACACATACAAAAGAATACTATTAACTAGAGTCACAGTACTTTACATGAATAATTACTGACAGAAAGTAGAGTTTGGTTCTTTGATGCAAATATAGTATCGAATCTATTTTCAAATGTTTCAAGTGTAATGAGATTTCAGTTATCACTCACGAGACTTTTCGTTCACAAGATGAATGGAATAGAAAATTCTTTCAGCTTTGCTACTCAAATCAGAGCTGTGTTAGCAGCCTCAGAACTAATGTCCCTCCCTGTGTTTCAGAACCCTTTCCAGATACCCAAATCCTTCCTTCTATCCAGTTACTAGTTTGTTCTCTCTCCAGGACTTCCAGTGCTCCTTTCAGACACACCGGATTTTGTAGTCAGAGATGCTCAGTCACTCCAATTTCAGTGTTGAGAATTATTGGTCTCTATATCCTACTAAGATAACGGTCATACTTTCATGTGCAGAGACTGTTGGCCATTGTTAGCAAAAAGGAAGCCTGCTTTAAATTTAGAGTCAGAAAAAAATAATATCAGATTTTCCTCAATGTAATTTCACAGTTAATTTCCCAAGTTACTTAAGAAGGTGACTGGGGCACATTGATTGCTTCTCCAACATGTCTGAAAAGCAATCACATACATTTCTTTTACCTTTTTTGGAACTAAGTATATTTTTGTATTTTCTGTATGAACTATAGAGTTTGAGGTGAATTTCTCATACTTCCACTAATATCAGCTTAGATTTCCTGCAGCATGGCAACCTCCGTGTGTCAGTGTCTTGGTCCCAGTGGTGTTTGGTCCTGTCCCTGATCAGTCACTAAAGCAACGCAGGGATTTGATTCTGCTAGGCGCAAGTGTGCTACCTCCCCGGCTGGGGGATTCTGCAGGAATGTATGAGAGAGAAGAGCTTCATCCTGCTGTTGCTAACTCTCTGGGCCGACAGAGCTTAAAACTACTCAAAGTTCTGTTTTCTAAGAAGAGAGAGCTTTCTTGATATTTAAGTCAATAAAGAGAAAAGCAGAACAGAGATCTGGAGAAGGGTAGATGACTGATCACACATTTTCAAACTCTTTACTCATTTACATCCTCTCTTGGTTGACCTATGTCTAAATTTTTAAATTATCAGAAGACCTCATACAGATGGGGAGGTTAATCTAGGGATGGAGGGAGAGGAGACACAGGGGAAGGGTAGGGAAAGTATAAAGGGATTATGAGGCCGTGGAACAGTGGACCAACTTCCCATGGTGATGCATTCATTATGTATCACAAACAGGTGCACATGATCTTTGAAAGTATCCATAAACTCCACTTATGCTTGAGACAACATAAAACATTGTATTCCGCTATATTCATCCAAAAGAAATCTAATAGATCTACTTATAAATATCCTCTTCATGAATTAACATTTTTGAGGCTCTTAGAAGTGAATTTTAAGACACTTCTAGCCATATATATGTATATATATGAATATATGAATATATATGAATATATACATATATATATGAATATATGAATATATATACATACTCAGTCATACTTAACTTTATTAGGCCACACATTGTTTCTAAATCTCATTGTCAAGCATCCAATCATGCCATGGATGTTTAAAATTCCATGTTATTTCTTCTGTTGTTTTCCATCCTGCTCTCATTCACTGTTCTGTAACTGATAAAATTATTATTGCTTAGTTCAATTTTTTCACTTTGTTTTGTACCTAGACAAGTGTCTTGAACAAAATATTCACAGAGTAAATACATTTGTGATGAAGATTTTCTCGTATAACTTGACCTTGGGTTGGTATAATTTAAAATAGGCAAATATATCACAGTACATATCATACTTATTAAATTCATTCATAATGAGTCTCACTAAACATGTTGACTCCCAAGATCTGCTAATTATAACTCATTAAATACATTTTTACTTATTTCCAGTTTATTCCTCCATCATTTTGGATGGAATATTCTGATAGCTGCTTGACAAATTTATTTGAGTTCATTAAAACATGTGAGAAATCAAATATCACACCCCAAATTTCTATTTGATCTATGACTTGGAAAGCCGAAATATGTTTTTTGCATTGTTCTTACAATATAGGCAAACATATTACATCATTTAATTTGGTGTTTAATGAATTCCTTGGTGAAACTGTTTAATTGCTCACATATATTTTTCTCGTGGGAGATTTAGAAATCAGAGTTTGGTTCCTGGGATCTGCTGTGAGATCAAAACCCACACAAATACTGCAGACTGAGGTATTCAAGGTGTCGCCTGTCCAAGGAAAACACAGCCCTCCTTCCACAGGGAGGTACAAATCTCTGCTGTGAACGTGGAAGGCTCATCCCACCTGGATTGTGAAAAATGTTACAGTGGATTGTTTTATTTTGTTGTTCTAAGTGTCAAATTATTAGTTCTGGCAGAAAATGACCTGAGGCTTGCAGCAGTGTAGTGAAAAAGTGAGTGAAAGCTACGAATCTGGTAAGCACTGGGATCATAAACCTCAGCTAGGAGAGCTGGGTGGGATTATAATTGGTCACCTCCTTTATAGGCACTTATTGTATGCAGACAGCGGACATCTCCATAGTAAACATGCTTAGATTCCTGGAGGTTTTATATCTTCTAGGTGTTTGCAATAAAGAAGACAGCCACAATGAATCAGTGTTTGAGTACATGTTATTCCTAAAATGAGCTTCAGCATGATTAGGTGCTTAAAAGATATATAAATGTAAGTGTAGTTCTCACGAATGTTAATAATTTTAAGAAATTGAGCATATTTAAATATAAAGATTGACTTTATATATAACTTTACATACTTTGGCTTCTGGTAACAGTTATCAATATATAAATAGCAGTACTAATAAGTGTTGTAGGTTGTCTTTAAAAGAAAAAAATAAAATACAGTACTAGAATTCAATACATACAGCTTACAGCAATGCTATATCATTTTATGGAGTTCATTTGGAAATCTCCATTCTCTCATCCATATTTCACAAAAAGTGATTTGGGATATTTTTAACTTTTTTTAATATTTTCTTTTCTGCTGTCATTTCTCCTTCCATAGTTTCTTTTGGATTTCATATCTAATTTTTCAGCCTTTAAGTATTTTTAAGATTTTGATACATGTAATATCCTTGAAAGGTTATTACAAATATAATTCTCTATATAGATTTAATTTTTTGGTCATCTTTAATCTGGAGTCAGAAATAAAAGTCTTATCAAGGTCTGGTATATCACCCATGTAAGTAATCGCAGAACTCAGGGAGGCAGAGGCAAGTTCCAGCCCAACCGGGTCAATTATGCAAGAACTTCTTTCAAAATCAATCAATCAGTCAATCTATATCGAGAGGGAGAGAGAGAGAGAGAGAGAGAGAGAGAGAGAGAGAGAGAGACTTTTAAGGCTGGATATGTAGCTCAGTAGGAAGGCCATGGGTTCCATACCTAGTCAGGTACCACAAACAAAGAAACAAAATTTTTAGGAGAAGATATTTTTAGCAAAAAACGTGATTGTTCTTCAGTGATCAGAAAAGGAGCTCATTCAAGTATTATCCTCAAAAGTGAGAATCTCTTTTATAATGCTGTTTTTTCATAAGTATCAAAAGAGAGGATGGTGATACACAGAAGCACTCTGACCCGGCCTCCATTCCCAGGCACTGGATATTATCAGACCTCCCTTTGACTCCACAGCAGGGCCCAGTGCTGCACCCCTGGCTCCATGAGTTCGCAGTCTTGTCTTCCATGTTTGTAGACAGAAATGGGAGTTGAAGGTACATGAACTTCAGAGAGGGAGAAATCCAAAGAGCTATTACCTCAGTGATGGTTTCCTTCTCCAACTGAATCTCTTTTTAAATTTTTAAAAATATTTTTATTCATTCAATATTCTAACTGATACATGAGAACTGCACCTCTTGTTTGATAATAACAAATACCAACATCCAGTAAAGCTAAAAAGTATCTTCATGATTGAATATTTATAGCTAAAATTTCAGTTCAAACTCAGCCTGGCTAACTTAGTGACTGAGACTCTGTTTCAAAATTTAAAAAATAAGATAAATTGCTGGGGATGGATGTCACTCAGACTGAAGGCCCTGGGTTTAATCACCAGATTAGTAAAAGAAAAAAAATTAAAAACTTGAATTTCAAACCACTTTAATTGTGTTAACTCATTTAATCCTCTTCATACCCATGTAGACAAGTGCTAAAGTACAACTTACAAATCAGAAAATGAATCCACAGATTCTAGAACATGTGACCAGTTACACGTTATAAGGTAGGGTAGGGTCCTTATTTAGACAAGCAGCACAGGTTATAGTGATGTACACCAAGAGAGAAATCTCAGAATAGACATAGCATTGGAAAGTGATATCAACTATATTTTGTTTTAGAATTGATATGTTTATGTGCCTATTCCATAATCATTTTTAAACTGGACTTACGATTTTGGAATGAACATAGGAAAGCTGTCATTGTTCAGGTCCTAAGTTCAGAAAAGAAACAAGATTCATTACTTGGGAAGAGAGCATTTGGTACAGCAGAAGTAGATTCCGAGAGAAGCCCTAGGACGCTGCTGCTGGGTGGGTTCCATGAACAGTGGAATCCGAGGAGAAACCAAGCAAGGTGAGCAGAAGCTAGAGGAGGCGGGGATTTAAGAAGAAAGGAGAGTTTTAACACTTGATAAAAAATGGACACATATTGAAACATCTTTGGATTAGACAGCAAGAAAACAACTTGCAACATTGAACAAAATAGTATTTTATGTTTTGGGAACAAAAATCCTAGCTCAGTAGGCTGAACTGAGAGTGGCAGAAACAGTGGAGGCCTGAAAGGAAACATGGCAATGCAATGAAGAAAGTAAAGGCGGTGGATAAGAGAGTCATAGGTTCTAAAGACAGAATTGACTTAGGCATTATTGCATGGTGCAGTTTAGGAGGCAGAGAGGATTAGTAATAGCACAGGGACCTTACCTGACAGGGCGATGTTAGTGGTTAAGATCAACTTTGGAGAGAAGGAGCTCATTCCCCAGAGAAGAAAGGGAAGCAGGGAGAGAGAGCGACACCAATGTATTCAAATGCTTGCAGGATGTCTCACTGTCCATTCATTATTTTTCTCTGAAAATTAAAGAAACTTCAGTGAGTGAGAAGAAAATCATAAAATAGGTTCTTAAATAAAATAATAAAGATTTAAAATAGTTATATGTCAGGATAATGGCTGTGGGTACTACGAACTACAAAAGAACAAGGGTATGTCTCTCTTTGTGTCCCTGTCTCTGTCTGTCTGTCTCCCTCTCTCTCTCTATATATGTGTGTGTGTGTGTGTGTGTGTGTGCATATCTACTTTATATGTATATATATATATATATATTTACACACAGCCTAATAAAACCTAAAATTGTGACTCAGAAAAATATATAGTGTACATGCTCAGTGATACTAGTTAGTTTATTCATTGTTAAACTTTTATGGCTGGTACTAAACAGAATTCTAAAATCTTTAAATTTAAAGATAAAGAGTTCATAAATAAATAGCAAATGCATATGAAATTCCATTTTTCCACAGTGAGGAGAGAAATAAGTTATCATTAAACTGGACAAACTGCTCACGGACAAGGATTTGCACTGGAAATGGTTATCTGTACTTTATACAGTAGCAAACTAAACAAGGGGAATGAAAGATAGAACTAATTTACAGAGATGAGTAGGTAAGCTTATTTAATTGTGTTTTTTTCCATTTCATTACAATTTTCCACTATGGAGGGCATGGAAATATTCTACATTTACTATGTATATCTAGTTTGGCTATAATAAATTTGCAAGCATGACAAATTGTTACTCAATAGCTTGACTTCAGATTAAAAACAAAATACATGCCTGGATTCATGGAGAATTGTTACACTGCCACTTATTATCGGTTAAGGAGTGTGAGGGGAAGTATACTGAGGTTCAGGGAGGAGATTCATTTCACTCTTGTGTTTAATAAGAGAGATATGTCAAATATCTTTGAATTTTTGAATATTTGAATTTTGAATATTTTTGAATATTTGCAGCTGAAACTTGGTGAGGAGTCAAATTTCCTAGCTGGTGTGGATGACACCTAGGAGACAGTTATTTTGATAACTCATTCTGAGCCTCTGTTCTTTCTAATTTATCAGTGGACTTTGAATCACTTGAAAGAATTCCCTGGGTCCTCCCAGGGGAAGCCACAGCTCAAAGTGTAAAACACAGATCTGCTCCATGCACAAATCTTTACCCGGACCAGCAACAATTTTCTCCATTTCAGAAATCCGCACACAATAGCACAAAAGGGAACAAGGGCTATGAATCCAGAGTTTGCCACACCAAGGTGAGTATCCACTACCACTTGGCATGGGCGATGAGTGGGAGAATTAAAGAATTTAAAGTGAAATTGCAGCTTTAATTTATGCAACTTGGTTGACAGTGGTGGTGTTCAATGTTGAAAATAATAGCTTAAAAAAGGCAGGCGGTAAATTCCTGATTTAGTATTCAAAATGAGAAAGTGTGTGTTAAACTAGACTAACTGGATTTAGAATCCTGTTCTATTATTTGATGTTTTTTCTTTCTTTTTCCCTTCGGTTGGTGTCCAGCTACTGCGCCCACTTCTGTCCTTCTTCTGTCACCACTCCAGACACCCAGAAGCACTGCAGATGCTGAGTCTGGAGAATGGCACTGTGACCGCGGAGTTTCTCCTTGTGGGATTTAGTGACCATCCAGAAATCCAGCATCTTCCCTTTGCTGTGTTCTTTTCCATTTACTCTGTCATTCTGATGGGGAATCTTGGCATGATTTTATTAATCACAATCAGCTCCCCCTTGCACACGCCAATGTACTTTTTCATCTGCATGCTCTCCTTCGTGGATGCCTGCTATTCTTCTGTCATTGCCCCCAAATTACTTGTGAACTTGATTTCTGATGAGAAGACCATTTCTTACAATGGCTGTGCTGCACAGTTATATTTTTTCTGCTTTTTGGTTGACACCGAATCTTTCCTCTTGGCTGTCGTGGCTTATGACAGATATATAGCAATCTGTAACCCCCTGCTTTATACTGTTATTATGTCCAATGGAGTTTGTTGCCAGGTTGCATTTTGAGCCTTTTTGGGTGGCTCTATGAGCTCAACTATTCACACCACTAATACTTTCTAGCCTTCTGCTCCATGGAAATTAACCATTTCTTTTGTGATTTCTCCCCTCTCTTCTCTCTGTCCTGCACTGACACATATACACATGACATCATAATGGTGGTGTTTGCTAGTTTGGTGGAAGCTATCTGTCTCCTAACAGTTCTCCTATCTTATGTCTGTATTTTAGCAGCGATCCTTAAGACAGGTTCTGCAGAAGGAAGAAGGAAAGGATTCTCCACCTGTGCTTCGCACCTGACAGTGGTCACTATTTACCACGGCACTCTGATCTTCATTTACTTGCGACCCAGTGCAGGCCAGTCAATGGCTATTGACAGAGTTACCTCTGTGTTCTACACATTGATTATACCCATGCTGAACCCCATTATTTACAGTCTAAGGAACAAGGATGTCAAAAATCCCTTCAGAAAAATAATTCACCAAAAGAGGCTATCATAATATAAGAAATGGGCCAAGCAATTTCAACAATGTTCTGTTTTTTAAAAAGTTAATTTAATATGGATGTTTCCCAAATCTGTGGGTAGTGAATTCCTGACCCCAGATGAGTCCCAGAGCCACAGGTTCAGCTCTGCTCTCTCATATTACTTGCCTGATATACATTTCTTTATTATTTGAGAGTTTACTCTTTTAATATTGATGTCAGAGGAAGATTCACCCTTCATGTTGTCTTCCACCATCCATATTCTTACACTTTTTCCTTTCCTTCTCCAAATAATTTAAAAAGCACTCTCAGCAATGGATAAATCATTGACATATCAGAATCCCTTTTGATGAAAGAAAATAAGTGCAATTCACAAAGTTTCATCGTCAATGGATTTTGATTCCCATGTAAATATGTGCACATTGTAACTTACCTGTCCAAACCTACTTATTCTGAAAAGCTTTCCTCAAATTTTAACCTCTGCATAGTTTTTCATGAATTTCTCTTCAGTTTCAAATGATAATTTGTACTCTAAATCTCATTAGAACTTTAGATATACTCTGAAGATACACAGTCTGTCTTATCTTGTTTTAGCTTTTATATATATTTTCTATCACTCTATAATGATTTTTCACTAAATCTTATCCATTAATCTCTCACTTCTTCATCACAGTATCAAGCCTAGCCTACATTCTGAGTAAATATATATGAAACAAATATAATCTTACTATAGATTGTTTTTTGTTAAGATTATGTGCAGTGGGAGAAAATGATATACAGAAACCAGTCATTCCTCTTGAATTACTTTTGTTTCATTCTCCACAGAGGTGCTATGTGTGCAATTGACTATTCTAAGATGCTAACAAGTACAATGACTTCTTCAAAATCATTTGTAAATGGTTTGCAAATACTGACTCAATTAATTTCTGGTTCATAAAACATTTTCTCAGGAGTATACAGGTTCTGAAAGCTCTTGCTCTGTAGGTGCACAGCTACATTCTGAGGGAAGCCTGCTCCAAGGACCATGGATGGGAACTGGAGCTATGAATGCTAGGATGTTGGCTAAGATGGCTGCTGTAGCAGGCACCTCAAGAAACTGTGGCTGGAGAGTGAAAATAAAAGGTTCGACCCAAGAATAAGCAAAAACAATGGTAAATAGGATGAAGGAAAACAAAAGGCCATCTGAGAGTGAAAGTAAAGGCTGGGTTGTAGGTTGAAGCCATAATGCTATTTCACGGATTGAGGTGGATTTTCATTAAACAAAAATTGTCCACAGAGATCACTAATGTAACAGGGCTTCAGCTAATGCGAGCTTTCAATACTGAAGACAATAATGGGATCCCCAGGTTGAGGGGGAGTACTCCTTTTCCAGAATATGCAGCAGAAAGGCCTGATTCATCACAGTGGAAAGGGATTGATTCCTTTGTTGCTCAGTGTGCCATTCCAGCCATGGGCCTTGGGATGGAGCTATGTGGGATAGCATGGACGAAGCACTCTGGGATTAATTAGCTAAAGCCACTTCTTGAGAATATGGGATTTGGGGCTTAGATCATAGTGGAGTTGCGGGCATCTGCCTGAGCACCAGAATGCTGTAGCGAATTTGATGAGCGATGTAGAAACCTCCCCTGAGGAATAAGCGGAAGTGAGGGCAGAACCAGGGAAGGAGAAGCCCTCTGGTGGCTGGGAGAGATCTATAAACGTGGTGCAAGGGGGAACCTGCAGCTAGAGCCTGGTCACTGGGCTGAGCAGGCTCTGAAGAGCACAGGACAGCGAGCCTGGGGTCTGTGTTTCATTACGTGACGCTGTGAACAGCGCATCTTCCGGGACAGGTGGGAAGCTGGTTCCTGATAGCTGGCTCAGGTGACCACAGAATCTCTTGAGCAACGCCATGTCTAAATATAAATTCCCGAGAGAGACAGAGATGTAAACTTGTACTCCTTGATAGGAGAGGAAAGAAATTGAGACCTGAGTATTGTCACACAGCTAACAAGGAAGTGACTGATCGGTTCTGGGTCTGTCTCATTCTAACCTCCAAGTTCTTTTCTTGGTATCTCTGATATCTTTATTATTTCCTCCATATAAAAATATGACCAAAACCAAAGAAAATAATTATTTAAAATATGTGAAATTATTAAGCCAACATCTTTAAAGGAAAGAAACAGTGTGAATTTATGCAAATGATAGGCAGCTGAAAACAATTTTAAATTAAGAATATGCCTACATTTTTATAGCTATCGATATATCTACTCTCTTTTTGATAAAGTACATTGTATCAGAAAAGCTATTGAGAAATCCTGATAAATAACATACGTTATGAATGGCAAATATACCATTTGAGACTAGAGAGGAAACAAATATTTAAGACATGGGGCTGTATTTTTATTTCTTTTAAACTGTTCAGTGAGTAATATAAGACACATATCCTTCTGAAACCGTATATCTTTATAAATGTATGCATGTGTAGGATGTTTTGAAATGTGTAACATCAATATATTTTATAACTAAAAGAATACATAAAATTGGGAAAGAGGACTTACATTGAAAGCCCTGTATAACCTTCATGTTCTTTTCATGACAACAACCTAATAAAAGAGAATACTCTTGAGAACCTGAAAATTTGTGCCTGTTTCCATAACTATATTAGTTGATAAGTAATTGTGTTTTGAATAGTGTTCTTTGGAGAAGTCCAGCATCCATCTGCATGGATACTGCACAGGTGGGACAGCATTGTATCTTAGAGTTAGGGCAGGAGGTGGCTCACTCTCCAAGGTGCACTAGAAGGCTGGGGCTCTCTGTCATGCAGAGGTTGCTGAAATAATTGAGTCGGATGGATGAGGGATCTGGAGTCTGAGAAGAGAAGTTCTTTACATCTAACTTCTGTTACAAGTATTGGATTTCAGCCTTAGATAAAGGCAAGAGGTCCATATGAATTTCTTGTAAGTTGAACATAATAAAATGAAATGAAAGCTAGGGAGTCCCTTTTCTGTCAATTTTATAAAGCCTGTTTTCCACATTAGTTTTGCAGGGAGCTGTGCTTTGTGTACTTAGTAACTGTGGAATGGCATCCTGCTGCATAATATTAAAAAATAATAGAAAAAATGGTGGAGAAGAGAAGAAAGAGCATTGTCTTTCCTAAGTTTTTAGTCTAAGCAGGGAATTTTTCTTATTTATTTACTGCTTATTTACTTTGAAGTGTTATGAGGGATGTTATTTATAGACTGAAAGTGCTTCATAGAAAAGACATCAAGATGATTAATTTCCACTGTCTGAAATTCCCTTCTGGATCATCCACTGATTATTAATCCCCCCTTTTAAAAATTCAGACTAATGGGGCTTACATTAAATTGGTGTTTGGGGAGAGTTAAAAGCCCCATGACATCTCACCAGGATGTACTCATCCATGAGAAAGGGAGATATAACAGGACCTCTTATGCCAACAGCGATATATACGATACAGTTTCTGTATTCCCCTAGTTCAGAAGGTTGACAGAGCCCGATGACTGCTGCTCCTTATACTCAGTTCTGTACAAAGGTTAGTAATAGAAAATGTCTTCCAACTAAGGACTAAAGCTTAGGATCCTCCTGCCTCAGCTTTCCAGTGTGCTGGGATTATAGGAGTGCACCACCATGCCAGGATAGCTTATGAGAAGCTGAAAGAAAAATTCCCAGTAAATTATTTTTCACTTTAATTGATCCAATTCAGAAATATGAAGACCTCAATTCATCAAGCTGTTACCTAAAATTCCATATATTTGGGGAAGGTTAAATTTTTCTTCCTTTTATTTTGTACTTACTAGACCTAAATACATAGAACAATAAGCATAGAAAATTTCTTTCTCTGCCATAGCTACCATATATCCTATGAAAGGCAGGTGACATTCTCATATCTTTTGAAGTATCAAGAATCCATGAATGCTCCAATTTATCTGAACATTAACAATTTTTTCTCTTAATAAGAAAAATTAACAAAAGAAAATGTGTAAATTAAGGATGTGTGGTACAAGTAGAAACTCTAAACCTATTTTCCAAAAGAAATATTCCTCCTCACAGGGTTTTTCCATCATTGTGCTCTCCTATAACCTGGAACAGGGTCCCTCAGATTCCACTTTGCAAAGCAGCAAGGATATCTTACAGTGGTACCTGATGAACATATGATATCCTCTGGCTGTGGCTTTAATGCAGAATGCAGAGTTTCGTAGAATGCTGTTGAACCCTTCAAATACCTGCCTATAGCCCCATTTTCTCCTCTTCTTTCTGCATTTTGACCTCATGAACTTGAGTAGATCCAGAAGAAATAGCTGGACATTGAATGACTCCCTAGGTGAATGCTCTTTATTTCCTGTGTAGTTAAAATGCTTGTTTTTGTAGATTCATTATAATAGAACATTATAATAGAACTCACAACCATTTAATTACTTTCTTATAAGCTATGAAATATATATTCCAAGTATATGTCACACCATCAATTAGTCACAATTTGATACCTAATAAGTCACTCAAGATCTTATGACGTGGGGTGATTTTATTATTCGCTGCTGCAATGCGGTTCTCAGTCACAAAGTGTGTGCTAGAAAGGTGGGCTCAAGCCATGCTGTCTTTGAACTAAGAACATGTGCAGTCTCAGGTGAGAAATGAAAGCTTAATGATGACAGTTTAATGAGTAGAACAGTGCCATTAGGGGAGTATGGCTTATGGACTCTGAAAGTGGACATTCAAGATGGGACGAGAGGGGGAAGAAGGGAAAGACACCTGCATGGAAGGCGCTGGGTGAGAACTGAAGCACAGGGGTGGATTGAGAGCAGCTTTTCTTTGCAATTTTGCTTTCATTTTATTTTTCTTTGATACAACATTGCACGAAGCTACAGGGTACAGTATGTTAATAGTCATAAATTTATTACATGATCATCAAAAGAGGATATGAGCATACCTGTTATCCCAAATATTTATTCTGAATGGAGAAACACTCAAATTTCTTTCTCATACTCATTTAAAATGAACAACATGATTGACTGAGTTATCCTTCTATGAAATAGAGCACCATAATTTACTCCTGTGGCTCTCACACTACTCAATAGAAAGAGAAAATACATTCATAGAAGAATATATTTTGAATACAAGGTGTCAAAGAGTCAAATAGACCTTTCTTAGTATAAGACATATAAATTACCAAGAAGTATGTGAAAAAATACTCAGCTCATCACTGTTTTAGTTCTTATCCCTTGCATCTGGACATCTTCCTCTAAAAAGCTGCTTTTCTGAGCTCCTCAGTGTCTCTACTTCTGATTCTCACTTAAAACCCTTTCTCCTCATAACTCGCTTTTCAGTGTGACTATTGGGTGTTTGATCTGAAAATAAAATCAGCATTTCAAAGGCTCTTTTCTTATTTGCAGTCTGGATTTAGACATTTTGCAGGTACTTAGAGTACTCACCTTTTACATGATATAATTATATACTTTATTATGAATTAATTATTTATCATGAATTTTTCATATACTACAAAAATGCAAAGCTCACAGATTCAGAAAGGGTACATACTAGGCACTTAATACTTTGGAATGATTAAATCAATTCATAATACACTCACCAAACAAATGAGACTATGCCTTACTGTGATGAAGACTAGAAAGTTTTCCAGAATTCAAGATTATCATTTTTAAATTCAAGATAGATAATGCAGTACAATATATTTAGGAACCCACCAACTATTGGTAGTAGTCCTTTACATACATACAAATTGTGATACATTAATATACGATAAACCACTTTAAATTATATGACTTGGAAAAAACAACAGGAGTATACATTTGTTTTGGTAGAAGTATTTAGGTATTTGGAGTAATACCTTATTCACTTAAAATAATTTTCTTTTAGTTTTTTCACAGCTTCCTTTACATCTTTGTTGCTTAAGCTATAAATCAGAGGGTTTAGCATGGGAATCACCAGGGTGTAAAACAGTGAGGTCATTTTGTCCTGATCCAGGGAGTAGGAAGAACTGGGCCGGAAGTACATGAAGAGCATGGTTCCCTGGAAAATGGCAACTGCAGTGAGGTGGGAGGCGCAGGTGGAGAGAGCTTTGAGCTTCCTCTCAGCAGAGCAGATCTTTATGACTGACAAGATGATATAGCAATAGGAGACCAGGAGTCCGGAGATGGTGCTCAGTTCTATGAAACCAAAAATAGTGAAAATGACTAGCTCATTGACCTGAGTATCTGAACAAGATATTAAGAGGAGAGGGATATCACAGAAGAAATGATTAATCTCGTTAGACCCACAGAAACACAGGCGGAATGTCAATGTGGTGTGTACCAGAGCATCTGCCAGGCCCACCAGGTAAACCCCAGCCAGGAGCTGGGCGCAGAGCCTGCTGGACATGTGGGCTGTGTACAGCAGGGGACTGCTGATGGCCTTGGACCTGTCGAAGGCCATCACCACCAGCAACACACACTCAGCGTCTGTAAAGGCACAAAAGATGAAGAATTGCCGAGCGCAGCCAATGAAGGGAATAGAACTGTTCTCAGCAAGCAGATCCACCAGCATCTTGGGGCCAACTGCATTGGAGTAGCAGAGGTCGGAGAACGACAAGTGGCTGAGGAAAATACATAGGCATGTGCAGCTGGGAATCCACTCTGATTAAAGTAATAATTCCAAAATTTGCAAAGATAATAATGAGATAAACAAACAGAAATACCACGGATAGAGTTACTTCCATTTCAGAATTATTGGTAAATCCCAAGAGAAAGAATTCAGATAGCAATGAACAATTTGCAAAATCCACTCCTCTTTGTTCTTGTTTTATACTGGAAAAAAATCATCAAGAGGATGCTAGACTAGGTGTTGATTTTTCTGCATTTCCAAAAATGTTATTATGAGGCAAGCTATGATTTGTTTCTCTAAATTGTTTTATTCACTTCCAGAAACTGCCAAGACAAGTACCACTATTAAAGGAGCATTATCATATTAAGAAGTTGACCAATTTTGATTCTGAATTTGTACATAGTTATCCAGATGGGTGATTTAACCATCAATTCTTTGGCAGTAGAGGAGTAGATTTGAATAAACTCATAGCTGTTTCCCTGATTCCAAATGTTATAAAATAAATGCTAGAATCAGACATATAATCTAGAAAAATAAGAGTAAATATCTCAAATCCATTTGTTGCATTATTCAAATAACATAATTGATATTACACTGACAGTGACACTGCATACAAAATTTACGTAAAGTGAAAGCTCTTAAGGTACCTTTTTTGCTGTATACTGTATATTGAAAAATGAAACGAGTTTTTTCTGTCACTCATCATGAATGTTTTGCCAGAACTTTTATAACCCTTTTACAGCCCACTTAATACCAAATTTCAAATCTCTTAAAAGCCAAAGACCTGTGATAAAAAGAAGTAGGAACAATAGGCTATAACAAATACCCTCGTTTATCACTGATTTTTCCTTCAAGTTCCTCATTACAATGAAAGCGGGAGGAGAAATAGTAAAAGTTTTGTAGATAAATGGGATTCTATTTCTTGTACTTGTGATTTCATTTATGTGTGCATGGGGTTATGTGTCTGTTCAGGTATCTACCTTTTGATGTAACATTGGAATATATATGGTAACATGACATGACTTATTACTTCTATATGTAAATAGTGCAGTATATAATGTGATCCAGGAGGACTTGAATCTGCATACTTGTATATTTGTAACATGTTAATTTGTATTATTATATGAAAAAAGTAATAACAACCTTAAATTTACATATGCCATATCATTTACAGAGTGATTTGGAAAAGAAACAGATTACCTTGGAATCTTGATTAAAATATGAATAAATAAAACCTTTATAGTAATAAAATAATGATCTGATCAATGATATTGCACAAAATTAATAAAGAAAGATCAAAAAGCTCTACTTTTATTGTTTTTTGAACTTATTGAAAAACAAAACATGTTTTACTCACTATTGTGTCACTAGTCATCATTGGTTTCCAAATAAATGCTTCGTATAGCTCCCCAGATTCCAAAAAATAAATCATTTGAAAAGAAAAAGAAGGGATTAAAAGGAATAGGAGCAGCAGACTACAACAGGACACTTGTTTACCATGGCCTTTAGAATTGATGCTTCAGTACACAGAAAGTGGAAGGAGGAACGGGAAATTATTCTGAGATATATTGGCTTTTATTTCTCATGTTTCTGTTTAACTTTCTGTATGTACTTTGGGGAGTAGGAGAGTTTATGTGTGTCTATATGTTCACATATCTATGTGGGTGGTCAAATCTTATTTTTTTTAGATTGAAGACTGACATTTTCACATAGCGATATTTGTAATGTGTTCTCTATTATTTGAATAAAACTAAAAATATTTTAAACTTTACTTTTCTACATCATTTGCAGTGGGTTTTTTTTTTTTAAAGTGGTTACGTATAAGTCTGGATTAAAGTATGAGTAATTAAAATTTTCAAAATTCTGTAGCAAATTACAAATGGATTCAGTCAGATTCACTCATCTAAAAAAAAAGATATATTTGGCCATTAGATGATAAAGAGTAACCTAGTAAGTAAATATGAATTCATTCATTTTCACATTCCACAATATTTGAGATCTCAGTTTTACAAAAAAATTTTATTTTTTTAACCTATTGTTTTTGTTTTTTGTTTTGTTTTTTTGGTACTGGGGATTGAACTGGGGACCTTGTGCTTGCCAGGCAGGCAGCAGAACCACTGAGCTAAATCCCCAGCCCAAAATTCTATTTTTTTTAAAAAGTTAATTTTATTGGTATATTTAAATTATGCAATATAATGACATTCATCATTGGAAATTTGCACCTTTACATAATCTCTCTTGGTTCTTATTTTTCACCCTTGCCCAGCCCTCCATTCAACCCCTCCATCCCTCCCTATTTACAAAGACTTTGTTTCCATTTTTTCATTTTCTAATATTAATTCCGTTCCCCTCTTTCCTTTCCCCTACCCCTCCCACTTCCCCCTCCCCTTTGCCCCTTTTCTTCCTATTTCACATTATCTGAAATTCTATTTTTTAAACCACTCAGATACTTACCTGAGAGGAGAAATTTTTTCTGCTGTTTTCTCTGGTACCTGAACAATATGAAGATCATATTTATTTTCATATAGTGACTGTTGGATGACTTTTGTAATCTTCTGCCTTCGTGCTTTTATGCTGTTTAGACTATTAATTAGATCCTTGGTTCAATATTTTCCCCTGAGAATACTGCAAGAACTTCAGAAAAGGCTGAACCTCTAATTCATGATGCTCACCAGCATACTGATCAGTATTGAGGACTGACTCGATTTTTAGCACTATTATTCATGCTTATCCCAACTCTACACTCTCTTCTCTTGAAATCAGACACCTAGTGAAACTGAACTATATCCCCTACATACTAATTTTCATGTGCTTTTCATTTTTCATCCTATCTCTTTCATTTTGGAAATAGTCTTCTGCAGGGTTTAGACAGGGTGATCATACATGCTGCTTTTTTCATTAATTTTTGTCTATTCATCTACCCTACCTGCATGTCAAGCATTATCATTTACATTATTCTATGGCTTTAAATTTTTCACTCATCTTGTATTTTCCTAAAGTTGTTTCTAGAATATGTGTGTTTCTACTTTTCTAGAGTCAATAGCGCAGATATTTGCATGAATAAAGGATTAGTAAAGTGTATTGTTCAAGATATTCAGGTTGTTAGGCAGGTGGCTGTCCAACAAAGAGTAGATACAAACAAGTTTAGGAGTCTGCTTCTGCTAACAGAGTTTACATGTACAGCAGTGATTGGGTTTTTAAAATCTACATTTGGGTAATTCTTTCCAGAAAAAGCCAAATTTATTCACATTAGAATAACTTTGTGTTCTATTATTTACTGTAGCTATTTGATAATTGAGAGGTATTAAAATTATGAAGTTCATGTGTAATCTTATCTTTTCCCTATAGTTACCGATGAATATTTTACCCTCCTGCAATATTGCCTCACTATCTTATTCTCTGAAATTGTAGAACTTCTGCATGGGTCAGAAAAGTAAGTTCTTTCTTTACATTCTTTTGATCAAAACATGTCTGCATTCTCTCTTTAATAAATGTCCATTTTCAGCAATTCTTTATTTGCTGCAAGAGAAAATGTTATACATTCAAATATAAATACTGTAGATATCTTACCAACTGTCAGACATTTTACATATTTATCTACATATATATATCATCATGTATTGTGAGATTATATCATGTTTTAATAACTAACAATTTCATTAACAGATTTCAGAATGAGATCCATAAGTAATCAATAAACTTCAGGAATCTCATAGGCAGAATATTTGCCTCCAAACCATGTGTTTTTAATCAGTTTCTCACTACAATGTAATAGAACAAAAGTTTCCCTTTGTGGAAAATATTCTCTTGGCTGCTATCATGGAATGGTGCAGGGTATTTTGATTAAATTCCTGTGAGTCTTGAAGTTACAAATTTATGGCAAGGTTGTCCACTCCATCTCTACACCAAACCAAGATCTTACCAGCGATGGAGTGCAGAAAGGAGCAAGAGGAAAGACTATCAGGTTGACCGCTTAAACGGTTTCAAGTCTTTAGCTGGACACTTCAGTGCTATTAGTATTGATTTGGAAAGATCTGTCTTATCATACACTACGGAAGCACACACAGGAAATAAGTGGGATCTTGCCCTGGAGATTGTGCAACCAAACAGCTTTAAAAGAAGCTGTCTGTATTGGCCATGTTCTAAGACCGTGGTCCCCAAACTTTTAGTACCAGGGACTGATTTCATGCAAGACGTTTTTTTCTGGGTAGCAGGGGTGGTGGAAGCTTTTAAGATGGCTCAAGAATATTTTATTTTTGTACAGTTTTTTCTCTTATTATTATTACATTGTAGAGCAGAATCAGTGGGAGCCCTAAGACCCTGGGTTTGTGTTCCTCCAAGTAGAAGGGTTCCTCTGGGGATGTTGGGAGAGAATGACACCCTGAGTTCGTTGCTTATGTCCAGTCTATTTCAAATGCTTTTAAGGCAACCTCAAGGCATTCCACATTGATTTTAATCCAGAATGTGTGGAAACTAGACAATGCATCAAATGTTCTTTCTTTTAAGACCAATATCATCGGCAAGGACTAAGTTGATTCACCTGGACTATGCACAAATTGATTGCACATCATTCCTTCCCAAATTGGGGATCACTTATGGTTGGAAATTAATGCTCAGCTCTTGAAAGGTGAGATAGCTTATCATGGACCAGTTTGGCAAAAGAAGGCCCTGGCTCAGTCTCTTTTAAAATATCTAGTAATGCTTGAACATGTCAGAAATCCCAATATTCTTTTGTTGTCTCCATAGCTCCAGTTTGGCTTTGAATGTAACTACTTTGTCTTCCAACTTGAACTCAGTGTCATTCTCCACTGCTGTGACAGATTGCATCCACTGAGCTGGCTAAACTTCTCATGAATGAGAAAATTCTGGGAACCTTTCTGTGTCCCTGAAATGTGCTACCAGTGGTGACTGCTTTTCCAAAAAATATCTCTGGGTTGCCTCTCATAATTCTGGCTAGTGGTGTCGTTTTAAAATCTTTCTCATTTCTGTATATAAGATGTGCTTTTCTGCCTTCATCTCCTCACAGGAATGATTGGATTCTAATGTGGTTGGTAATTTTAATCACATCCTGTACTATATTGTTAACTTCATGTAACATTTTTCAGCCAGCCAGGTTCTCTCTGGGGATGAGTTAGTGTAGACTCATGCAGAAACTTCCTCTGTGACCTGAGCAGTGAACCAGAAAGCTGCCCTCCCATGGCAGCCCCTACTTCCAGGCAAACACATGTACAGCACGATCAAATCAGTTTTACTGACATGTAATCATTCAAAGACTTAAGTAGCTCTGTAGCTGTGGTGTTGGTTGGCAGGGAAAGAACGTGTATATCCTCACACACATCCTCGTGAAAAATTATCACACACACACAAACACAACTACAGTGATTCTTGGTTCTTCTCTAGCAATTTTGCTACAATATCCCTCATATCAACTTGTCTTCTTATTGTGGTAGCTGTAAGAGGAAAACATGCAATGTGTTGAACTGCAGCCTTTTCTAAAAGTTCACAACAAACATCCTCAGTAGCACGCAGGGCTAACTCTTCACCAGTAGTAATGGGTTCTTAGTTTTAGAAATGTGATTAGCAACCAAGAATGGTACTCTCAGTTTGGCCACCTTTGAGGAAGTGGTGGCCTTCAATAATTGCTTCAGAGCATTGTGTCTGCATTTTGTTTAACTTTTTGCTTTTGAAAAACTCCAAAGGCTTGTCTTTTCATGCAGTGTGCTTGGTCTCCATGTGGCAAATGCCATTTTGAACATGTGATGGCTGTCTTGGACAGCGAATTGGCACACGTTATACAAAGTAGGCTTGCAAAATGTCAGTCACCTGTTGCAATGAACAAGTAATTTAAGCAGAAGATCTGGTATTTTCTTTGAATGAAACTTTTCCCCTTAGAGTCTTCAGTTTCATCATTGTGTCTTTCTCACTTTCAAAGTAGCTTTCAAGTGTCACTTGTTTTTAACTAATTTTGGATAGGGTGAACTTGTGGGCTCAGCAAAGTTGTGAGTGAGAGAAGCATGCAGCTTTGGAAAGAGGCATTGGCAGTAGTGGCATATAAGATACAATTGGCCCTCTGCAGACTAACAGAAGTTTGCATTCTGGCTTGGGGTGGGCAGTAGATACAACTGCACTATTGAGTAAACCAATTCATTTGTACTATACATTTTGTCACCAGATTTAGTGTCTGCGGGAGTCTATTGTATTGTTCACAGATAGCTGGATTTTTACTGTCTTTGCACTGCAGAAGGGGCAGGGAGGTCTCCAGCATTATAACTGCACTACTCCCATGCCTGAAAGTTTTACCTTATTAATTTACCACCTCCTCAAAGAATTTCTTCCTAAATTATTTGAGGAGTTAAAATCTCAGTGTAAAAGAGGGGACCATAGCAGTGCTCATCACACACATTTGGAAAATTTTTAAAAATATTATAGGTGGAAACTCATACATCATTTAACCTAAAACAAGAATTCTTCATATTTTATTTTCTGTATTGCTGCCTTCTAACATGATATTGTCGTGCCTTCTAACATGATTCTCTCTCTCTCTCTCTCTTTTTGATTTTTGTACTGTGGATTGAAGTCTGCCTTCACAGTAAGCTATATCCCTAGCACTTATTCATTTATTTGTGCATTCATTTATTTAGAGAGGGCTTCTCACCAGGTCCCTATATTGTTCAGACTGAGCCCATATTGCAATCCTCCTGCTTCAGCCTCACAGTGTGGCTGGGATTATAGGTGTGCACCACCACACTAGGCTTGCTGGGGCTATACTTGTATTCTGAAATGTTTTACAGACTGGGATATGTTACACTGACAGCTAGGACTGGTATTAGTTTCTATGATGGTAATGGATATTTATATGCTCTTCTGCAGGAGTTCAAATATATGGAAAATATGTGTTTTCCCAAGAAGCTCATTTGGTGCTTGACTCATCAGAAAAGGAGTCCAGAGAAAGATGAAGAAGGAAACTATCAAGGCCATACATGGATGGATGGTGTGTATTCTCCTGAAATTAATACGCACATCTTTGTATATTTGTTACCTTTTATACACAGGCATCTTATATAATTTCTTGAAGGTAATGGTAAAGTGCAGGTATGGGCAGAGTTTTGTGCATGTTCATCACATATCACACTCTCAGTCAGTTTTGTGTTATCAACATATGATAAGCACTCAAAACTCATTATCTTTGGTTTTATTTTTTCTCATTTTTCCCCAGGTATGAAATGTATTTTTGTATAACAGAGCTTAAATGCTCAGTCCAGGTGGTGGAGCTTACATGCTCATATAAGAAAATGATTTAAGAAAAATGTAACATTAAATTAAATACTGAGTTAGGGCCATGGTGGTGAACAGTGAAGAGAAGCATTTAACCAGGACAAGAATGGGAAAGAAAAAATAATAAACCAGAAAGAAATAGAGATAATGATGTCCACAATATCAGAACTCAGATGTGCTTTGTCTGGGCTTTTTAATTGCCATGTGTGTGATAATTAATTCTATCAGGAGACACAAGATAAATAAAGGAATCTGATGCTGGCAAAAGGAGGGGTAGAGGGGAAGCTGAAAAAGAATTGAGATGCTTTGTACATATGTACCAACTCCCCACAATGAATGTATCCATTATGTATTGCACACATGTACTAATGCAATTAAAAATAAATAAAATTCAAAGAACTGTAAAAAAGTAGATTAAGATGTGTTATATATACCAACTCCTCATGATGAGTAGTCTTTATGTACTGTAAACATGTACAATAAAGATAATTTTAAACAAAAATGAACTATTTTTATATGGTAACTTCATCGAATTTCTTTGGTTTCCAGACATCATGAAGCAGTGCGGCTCATGCTTTCTCTAACTGTCCAACCATCTGCCTAAAATCCATGGTTTTTTTCCCCAAAATGATAATTTTTAGTTCTGAGACTGACTGAATATTTCCATCCATGGAAGTCTCTCTCCGGAATGCTGGATTTGTACATTTTTCTCTGATCTTGACCAACATTCTCTTTATTTCAGTATTGTTTAGAGCCTTTCTGTGGATTACTTGAGTGTTCAGTTTAGGGAAAGTCTGTTCCTTCCCACTAAAACATAAGATGCTCCTGTAATATAAAACTGGAAAGGCATCTAACACACAGCACAAAAAGACAATGAGTAAAACCTTGACACACCTGACTCTAAACTAAGTTAAATTAGAAAAACGAAAGAGAATGAAAAATGGCACAATTGAGAGAATCTAGAAAACATTCCATAAATTAATTCAAAGAAGAATGAAGCACGACAAGTTTGGAAACCTGCAACATTTTCTTATAATTAGGTATCAGTACAAAGGCCCACCTCAGTGAACTTCACTGCGTATGTAGAACATTTTGCTCTGTAGCAGGCCAGATCATTTTTCAAAATCACCATTATATGGGTCACACATAGATATAATACAATTATTTAAAACCACTTTTTGTTTCTCAGCTTCTGCAGGCTCTCTTTCACATCCTTATTCCTTAGACTATAAATCAGAGGGTTCAGGGTGGGAATCACCAGGGTGTAAAACAGTGAGGTCATTTTGTCCTGATCGAGGGAGTAAGAAGAACTGGGACGGAAGTATGTGAAGAGCATGGTTCCCTGGAAAATGGCAACTGCAGTGAGGTGGGAGGCGCAGGTGGAGAAAGCTTTGAGCCTCCCCTCAGCAGAGTGGATCTTTATGACTGACAAGATGATATAGCAATAGGAGACCAGGACTCCGGAGATGGTGCTCAGTTCTATGAAACCAAAAATAGTGAAAATGACTAGCTCATTGACCTGAGTATCTGAACAAGATATTAAGAGGAGAGGAGGAATATCACAGAAGAAATGATTAATCTCGTTAGACCCACAGAAACACAGGCGGAATGTCAATGTGGTGTGTACCAGAGCATCTGCCAGGCCCACCAGGTAAACCCCAGCCAGGAGCTGGGCGCAGAGCCTGCTGGACATGTGGGCTGTGTACAGCAGGGGACTGCTGATGGCCTTGTACCTGTCAAAGGCCATCACCGCCAGCAGCACACACTCAGCGTCTGTAAAAGCACAAAAGATGAAGAATTGCAGAGCGCAGCCAATGAAGGGAATTGATCTGTTCTCAGCAAGCAGGTCCACCAGCATCTTGGGGCCAACTGCATTGGAGTAGCAGAGGTCGGAGAACGACAGGTGGCTGAGGAAAACATACATGGGCGTGTGCAGCCGGGAATCCACTCTGATTAAAATGATCATTCCGAGATTAGTCAGGAGAATAATGAGATAAACTACTAGAAGTGACAAAAATAGAACTGCTTTCATTTCAGAATTATTGGTAATTCCCAAGAGAAAGAATTCTGGTAATGATGAACAATTTCCACTGTTCATTCTTCTTTGTTCTTATTAGAAACCGCTGGAAAAATCAACAGGGTGAAGATAGATTAACTACTGAGTTTTCTACACATCCATGTGATTGAGGCACAACATGCTTCATTTCTAAAAACTAGTTTCTTTCAGTAATAAACATCCAAGGAATGTGCCACTGTGAAACTCTTAGTCTGCCTTATAGAATAAAGAACATGGAAAATGGATGTACATTTAGACCATAGTGTTAAGTGAAGTAAATAAAAATAAAACCAGCTTAAATATTGCATGATTTCCCCTAACAGAAACCCTAAATATAATTAAAGAGCAAAATACTAGCTAGATAGCAGGAGGTAGGGAGGTAGATCTTGATCAACTGCGAAGAGGATAAAGAGATGGAGAGAGGAGAGGGGAGGGGAGGGGAAGTGTAGAATTTAGATTGTTACATACACATACCAAATCCCTCCTAAGACTGTACTGCAAACATGCACCAAATCAACTAAAAATGCAGTAAAAATGAGATTTCATCAAGCTAAAAAAAGAAAAGCAAAAAGTCTCTATCTTAAGAAGCTGATCAACCTTGATTATACATTTAATTACATTTGTTGAAACGTGTGACTTGCTCTGTGCTAGCACTTTCCAAGTAAGAATTGACATGAATTCAAACTCAGATCCTAGATTCAAAGTGATAGAAAAATGCAGAGGTAGCAAGACCAACAAAAAGACACAAGACTACATATCCCATATGCTGGACAAAAGAATAATAATTATTATATTGTTCAAGAAGTATTGTCTAGTTCATTGCAGCTGATGATATTACATATAAAATAAAAGATTTTATGTTGTGGTTTTTTGACCAGATTTCATAAAAAATAAAACCATTTTTTAACTGTTTTGTCAAACACTGTCACTGGATTTCTATGGCTTATATCACTCCTTTTTCTATTTCGTCCAACTCTGCAAACAAATCCATTGAAAAGGGAAAAAGATACTATAATAACAAGTGGGGAGAGCAATTTATAATTAAACTGGCTTAATATTGGCTTTTAATTTGACTTTTTCATTAAAAAGAAAATGGGACAGAGATAGTAAAATTCTTACATATACAAGCTTCTATTTCTTATGTTTATATTATTATTTATGTACATATGTGGTTGAAGTTTCCAGTATATATTCTTATACATAAAAATTGGAAGAGGAGGAGTAGTCTTTATTTCTTTTAGATATTATTATTATGGTAAGGACTTGAATTTGCAAAAATGTGTATGTTTTGCATGTTAACTCCCATTATTTATATAAAACTAGAAAAAATTTAAATTTGCATGTGTCACATAACTTGTGGAGTGACTTTTACAAGGAGTGGACTACTATAAATCTGGATTAAATATGATTAAGTAAAAACTTTACAATTCCTATACGAATGAAAAATGAAATTGGTCACATTCACACAGGTCTAGCAAGAATATATCACAGTACAGCCATTAGAATAAAGTTTATTTTACTGAGTAATCAGCTATAAAATCATTCAAATATACATTCCTTGTGACTTGATTTCTCCACTTGGGAAAGAAAGCAGAGTTCTAATTTTCCTGTGTTGTTTAAACATGGCCATTCGTAAACTCACCTGGTATGAGAAAGCCTCCTGTCCCTTTCTCTTGTGCCTGAACAGTATGCAGGTCATATTTATTTTCACCTATCACTACTGGGACTTAAATCATTCAGCCTTTCCTTTGGTTCTTTTGTGCTATTCCAACATAATTAATTGAATTCCCGGATCGGGTCCAATATTTTCCTCTGGGACTCCTGCAATAATATTCATAGGGCTGAACTTTTATTTCTTTACCCTCATCAAGAAATTGATATCTGGAACTCTAGTTTTTTTGACACTATGATTCAAGGTATCATAAATTCATGCCTTCTATGAGTGAAATTGCACATCAAATGAAACTGAAATACGTCCTGTACTTAACAATTTCCATGTCCTTTCATTGTCTATCCTGACCCTCCCATTACTAAAACAGTCTCCTGCACTCCAATCTAGATGTGATTTATCCTAGATACAGGTACTGTCATTAATCATTATCTAATTTCTCCCCCAAGTCCACACTGACCACTTTCATTTCAGTTGCTTCATTGCTGTACAATCTTCACTACCCCTAGAAGGCTCTCTTTAACGGTTTTTTTTTATCTGATCAAATTTGGTTTTATTTTTCAACAGTCAGTAGCTTACAGATTTGCCTCAGAAATAGTGGTTAAATATATTCAGTTAGTTAAGTTTGTGAATGTCCAGCAAAGAGTAGAAGTAACTTATTTTTAGACCGATTTTTACTGGCAGTTCATAAATACAAGGGGGAAATTGATCATTGTACAGTGCAAATGTAGAAATAAAAGGCCTGAAGAAATATGTTAGAATACTGATTTAAAGAAATAGCCAACCTTCATTTATGTTTTCTAGCTACTTTGTTGGTCTGTTATTTACAATAATGTTTGATAATTGGCAGGTAATTGACATGTTAATTTTGCGTGCTACATAATGTATCCCCTATAACTACCAATATAATGTTCTAAAGGCACCCCCCATATGAATCTCTTACTTTACTTACTAACCTGGGTAGACTTATTCATTAGGAATGATTGAGCACTAAATGCTTCATTTATGTATTTCTGACTGCCAAATATCTGAATTCCTGCTTCTGTGTGTTTTTCTAGCAATACTTTTGTTGTAAGGGAAAATGTGATGAGTTTAAATGTATACTGTTGTACATATCTTAATAAATGTCCACACAATTATCTTATATTATTTAACTTATCTTTCTATATCATGTAGTTCCCATGTTATAATGTGTTTCCATCTCTAACAACTTCATTATACAGATATCAAAAGAGATCCATATGTAATCAGTGCACATCAGGAATTCCATAGGCATAATATCTGTCTAACCCAAAACACTTGTTTTCATCGGGTTTCTCACTACAATGCTGTAAGAAAAAATGTGTAATATCTCTTTTTGAAAAGCAATCTCTTGTGAAGTCTCATGGAATATTATAGTGTATTTATGTTAAATTCACAAAAATTAATGAGTCTTGGATTTCTAAAGGAATTGAAGAGGTCATCCAATCCCATCTCTATACCAAGGCAATATCCCAGCAGAGTTTGAGTGCAAAAAAGTGCAATAGAAATAGCTACCAGGTTGATATAAAAGTCTGTCTTATTTGTCATAGTGGGGCATTTCAATATTATTAGCACTGGTCTTGAAAGTCCTGCCTTATCACAGAATTCCAGGAATCAAATAGAAACTAAATGTCCTGGTGCAATGAGGCCATGAGGCACAGAAGCCATGGGGCAGCCTCTGGGCACTGTGTCCCATCTTCTACGGGACGTTTCATGAGGTGAATGATGGCCACATAAAGAGAGTTTAGCAAATTCATTAAGACTCTTAATGAATCTAATGGATAATTGTCTACCCCATATATCCTGTCTTAATGTAGTTACCTTAATTTTTATTGAAAAGCAACTAAATGAATAATTTGATGTATAAAATTTATAACAACTGAGAGACATAAAGAAATGTATGCACACCAATATTGTAACTCATTGTTATCTTGAGTCTGACCTGACAGCAGATAGGGGCAGGATTTCCCTATAATGAGGGAATAACAAAATAAAATGATTAAAATATTATTTATTTAGGGAAAGATATTTTAGTGATACACTGGAATTTCTTTTCCTGTTTTATTGTCATTCTTTGACTGATAGCACTGATAGAAGAATCACTTTTTTCCAGAGGGGGAATTATTGGAGACAGATCCAAAGTAAGTAATAGTAATGTTCTCCACTGGTTAAACTAAAGACACTGATGTAATTGCACTCCCAGGAACTTTACTATCCATATCTTTTTCTCTGACGTATATTAGAAAGAATGAACAATTCTTTTAGTCCAAAAAATAGGGAAGGTATTTTTGGTACCTATTAATTTTCCCCTCATGTTATTCACTGCCTCCAAGGAATACAATTCTCTTGAGTTTAAACATTGTTAGGCAGGACCTAAATTTACCTTCATAATCATACCAGCCCCTTGTAGTCTGGGCCTGTATTTCCTAAATAATTACTTCTGTGTATTTATTTTATATGTAATTGTACTTCTATGTGGGAAACTAGCACTTTGAGATTAATAATGTGAATTTTTTTCTTTACCCAAACCTCAGCCCAGGAAATGTGTTAATTTGTTAAGATAGAAAAGAGCTACAAATGAAAGTTGATTTTTATTTTAAAAGTGGATATCTAGCCCCAGGGCTTATCAGGGAAATAAACATGCACTATCTAATACTAACATGATGGACAAGATTAAGTATTTGTGAACATCTTAAACAAAGGATTCACACACTGATTGTGAACACTCATGCACATTACAAACACACACACTCGCATATTATTAACCCATTTCTCACAGAGATAAATATATGTCTGCCCAAATAAAGTCATAAGAATATTCACAATAATATTATTAGTAATAAGAAAAGGGAAGACAACTAACTGTATGACTATCAACATTAAAGAAGATAGCGATATTTTTGCACAAATACGGCACAACAATAACAATTAATTTACTGCAACTACATGCAGAAACTTCACATGGTTTGCAATAAGATTACAAGATTGGAAATAAGATCCAAGAGTTGAATAATGAGAAATATGCTGAATAGTGTCATTTCGATTTCAGGATTACTGAAAACACCCCAGAAAAAGAATTCATTCAAGGAAGTAGTTTTCCATTTTTATTCTTTTTTTATTGTGTTTTCTGCAGTGCTCAAATGTGATCAAGAAATTGATGGAAGTATTAACCCCCTGGCCAGAAAAATAGAATCTGTACATCAGAAAAGACTCCTGGTGTTACTGTCTTTATTGCCAGCATCTTCTTAGTGCTATCATAAAATCCCTGAGATGATACTCTTTAGAAGCAGCAAGTTTGTTTCAGGTCACAGCTTTAGGGGTTCAGCTATCATCATTTGACCCCTTCTTTAGGCTTTTCAAGGTGTCCCAGCAGGGCGGCTGCACATGGCCGAGGGAGCTGCTCACCATGTTGTATCTGGGAAGGGAGCAAGGAGAGGAAACAAATGTGCCAGGGCCTCAGTAACTCGTGAAGGACAGGTCCTCAAATGACTGGGAGATTTCCAGCTAGCCGCACCACTCACTGGGCCCCACACTTCCAATAGCTCCCTGCTATGGTACAGACTTTCAGCACATGAGCCTCTGCATGACATTTACCTGCTCCATACAAGGCCCTATAAAGGTGTGCATCCACTACCTGACAACCCCATGATACAGAATTTGAAGTTACTGTGTAAAAAGGGTGCTGCTTAAATAGATTTAGTCTTCTGAATCTCATCTTACCTATCTGTCTTCATTGCTATATTTCTTTCAGATCGAAACAGACAAGAAATGTAGTCTAATATTATTTACACACCTTAGGTGACTCATCTTTTTCATACTTGATCCAGGACAGTAATGTGTTTCCAAGTCACTCTTGACCTGTGCACACGCATGCCCTTCCTTCCTTCCTTCCTTCCTTCCTTCCTCCCTTCCTTCCCTCCTTCTCTTCAGTACTTGTGATTGAGCTCAGGACTTTCACCCTGAGCCATAGCCCTCCCCCTTAATTATCTATCTATCTATCTATCTATCTATCTATCTATCTAACTAACATCTATCTATCTATCTATATCTGAGCCAGCCTCTTCCTAATTTTCAAAGTAGCCTAGGTTGGGCTACAACTTGCCACCCTCCAGGCTGAACTTCCCAGAGTGCTGGGACCGGAGGTGGAGGAAACCCACTTACCTTGGGCTTTAGTTCTATCCTGAAACATTTTACTTTGGGAATGTCACACCGACAGTGTGGAACACAAGGCGACCCCTGGCTCAAGCTTCTGCAATTTTAAAGGATAATTAAGGAGGCCAGGGTGTCTTATGTTGGTCTTCAAATGTACAGATATTCCCTGGCTTTCCCAAGAAGCTCATTCAGTGCCTGACTCATCACAAAACTAGAGATTGTAACAAAGGAAAGTATCAAGGAGATACACAGATGGTTGTTTCATATTCTTAGGAAATTATTATTCGTGTCAAGGTAGATTTTTACCTTCTCATTCACACCCATTTTACATGTATTTAGATGGTAGGGTATGTGCAGGTATGTGTAAGTTTCTGTGTGTTTTAGATACTTATCATACCTTCAGGGAATTTTTGCATATTAACATCCAATAAGCACTCAAAAATGTTGGGTTATCTTTTATTCTTTGTTTTCCCATTCTGTGTGCCTCAGACATGATGTAAGTGCTTTGGACAATAAGGACAGAAAGTGCAGCCTTGGTATAAAAAATGCTTACTTTCTTACATTGGAGAGAATGACTAAAGAAATAAGGATATATAACAATTTAAGGGAAATGATTGTGAATAGAGAAGCATTTCACTAAGGTGAAGATAAGGAAGTAGGAGAGAAAAGAAGAGATAGAGACACTGGCCAGGGCCTTTCCATTTTCTTTTATACCCTAAAATGGTGGTACTACTCATTTCCAATCACAATTGACCTATCAACCTGTACGTACCTCAGGATTTCTCTGATTGCCAAGAATCTTGCCTAACATCCCTTCCTCTCCACTCCATGTCTCTATTTAGGTCTCACACTTAATATGTCTAAGAATGACTTTCTCTTCCACACTAAATGGGACATTGTCTCTGGATTACAGCCACATTCTCCTTGCCTCAGAATTGCTGAAAGCCTTATTGTGAATTGATTGCTCATTTTAGTTACATTTTATTCCTTCTCTTAGAATATGAGATTCTCTGGTAAATGCACTGGATTTGCCATGAAACACACAGTGCCAAAGAGCAATTAGTAAACACTTAATAAGCCTCAGTATAATTGAAGTCGAATGAGAATGTGAGCGAATCCTACTGTGGGACAACTGAGAAAATCAGGGAGACTTACCACAGGGAATGGCTCTGATCAATTCGTGATGATAATGGAACAAGGCACATATGGAAATCTGCAACATTTCTTTAAATTAAAAATTAATTTAAACACTTATTTCAATAAGTTAACTGTGTGCCACAATTCATGGTCCATAATGCAATGCAATTTTTCAAAATAACTGACATTATATGTGTGTCACCTCAAGATATAATGTAATTATTTAAAACAACTTTTTATTTCTCAGCTTCTGCAGGGCCTCTTTCACATCCTTATTCTGTAGGCTGTAGATCAGCTGGAAATCACCAGGGTGTAAAACAGTGAGGTCACTTTGTCCTGATCAAGGGAGTAGGAAGAACTGGGCCGGAAGTACATGAAGAGCATGGTTCCCTGGAAAATGGCAACTGCAGTGAGGTGGGGGGCACAGGTGGAGAAAGCCTTGAACCTTCCCTCAGCAGACCGGCCCTTTATAACTGATAATATAACATAAAAATAAGAGACAAGAATGCCTGAGATGGTGCTCAGTGCTATAAAACCAAAATACTGAATATCACTAACTCCTTAACCCGTGTGTCCAAACAAGATAGTAATAGAAGAGGAGGGACATCACAGAAGAAATGATTGATCTCATTAGACCCATAGAAACACAGGCGGAATGCCAGCGTGGTGTGTATCAGAGCATCTGCCAGGCCCACCAGGTAAACCTCTGCCACCAGCAGGGAGCACAGCCTGCTGGACATGTGGGCTGTGTACAGCAGGGGGCTGCTGATGGCCTTGTACCGGTCGAAGGCCATCACTGCCAGCAGCAGACACTTGGAGTCCGCAAAGATACAGAAGGTCAGAAACTGCAGAGCACAGCCCAGGAAAGGGATGGTCCTGCTCTGGGCCACCAAGTCCACCAGCATCTTGGGCCCAATTGCTGTGGAGTAGCAGAGGTCACAGAGAGCAAGGTGGCTGAGGAAGAAGTACATGGGCGTGTGCAGATGGGGATCTGCCATTATTACAGTCATCATGCCAAGGTTTGCCAGGAGACCGAAGAGATAAACCAGGAGAAACACAGCGAAAAGGCTCACTTTGATATCTCTGTTACCAGTAATTCCCAGGAAAATGAATTCATTCAAGCCAGAGCAATTTCCCTTGTCCTTTCTTTCTCTTGTCTAAACTTAAAAATATGAGAGGTCCATTTTAATGCTTCTGTACATTGCAAAATATCTGTAAAGCAGAACACCTTTTGTTTCTGTGGGTTTCTTTTTTTATTCTCACAAATATTGGATGCTTTTGAGAACACTAAAATCATCAATCCAAAATAGCAATTGAGAAATTTTGAGTGAAATCTAAATATATATCATAACATATGTACCAGTTTATGTCTTTTCTAACTTCTCTGGAAATTTTACTGTCCTAATTTCAGCTAAAATATATTTGATGATTGAAATCTCAGTAAATATTCCAAATAATATGAATGAAACATAATTTTTAGGGAAATTACATCATGAGAAATATAGTTTAGTGCTTGCTATGTTTCTTAAAAGTAATCATCAAGATAGAAAAAAAGTACAATTTTTATCATTTTCAAAATTCATTAGGGTTTTAAAAGACCATTTATTAATTCTAGAAATAATGGTACTACTGATAAATAAAAATAAATATTATTCTACTCTTCTAGCTTTTTAGTATTTGATAAGAAATGAAATAAATATTAATGAAATTTTTGCTTAAAAATATTATGATTTTGCCACAGTGCTCAATGCTTACTGTACAGGAATTTTGGAGCTAAAAGATTAGTCTTCTGTTCACTCAAATGAAATGCTAAAATGCAAGTGGGAGAACATATTTTAAACCATACACTTGCATTATATCACAATTTATGAATGTATTTATTGCATATAGCAAATTGGGTTTATAAAAAATTGAAAACAAGATGAACTACTATTGTAATTGGTTTATGCTTAAATTCTTTTATTGGTTCATTTTAGGTATATAATACTTTTACATTTATCTTTGGGTGCTTGTGCCTGTACATGATGTATCTTGGTTCCTATTTTTTCCCCATTCCCTGTGCTCCCTTTACCCCCTTCACCCCTCCCTGTTTGCAAAGACTGTTGCAAATTTTTAGTTTTCTCATAATTTTTCCTTTCCCTTCTTTCCTTTCCACTTCCCCTCCCACTTCCCCTAGCCTTTGGAACTTTTCTTCCTATTTCAGCTTGTTAATTATTCATTGTAATCAATTTAATCCTCATTTACACTTTCGGTTTCTCACACTAGAGAAACTATTCGGTATTTACACGTGTGTCCTATTTATTTCACTTAAGAGGATGGCCTCAATATGTACCCATTTAGCTATAAGTGTATCTAGTTTCTTGTTCTTTATGGCTGAGTAGTACTCCATTTTACAAAAAAACCCCACATCTTCTTTATCCAGTTTTCAGTTGATGGGCACTTGGGCTGTTTCCAAGCTTTAGCTATTACAAACTGTGCCGCTATAAACATGGATGCACGTATATCACTGCAGTATTCTTTTAACTCTTTGGGGAAGATACCCAGCAGGGGAATAGCTGGGTCAAATGGGGCTTTCAGTTCTTTGGGGTATCTCCATACTGATTTCCATAATGATTGCACCAGTCTACACTCCCACCAGCAGTGGAGCAGGGTTCCTCTTTCCCCAGAGCCCTGCCAGCATTTGTTATTGGTGGATTTCATGATAGCAGCCATTCTTTCTGGAGTGAGGTGGAATCTCAGCATTGTTTTCATTGGCGTCTCTCAAATGACCAGTGATGTTGAACATTTTTTCATATGTTTATTTGCTATTTCTATTTATTTGTCTGTGAAATATCTGTTCATTTCAGATGCCCATTTTGGGATTGGGTCTTTAAAATGGAAAGTTTTGATTTTTATAAGTTCTTTATACATTCTAGATAGAAGAACTTTGTCTGAGGAACAGCAGGTGAAAATTTTTTCCCACATTGTGGGTTGTCCCTTCACACTGTTGGTGGTTTCTCTTGCTGTGGAGAAGCTTTTTAGTAAGAATGGATCCCACTTGTTGATTACTTGTGGTAGTTCACGGGCAGCTTAGGTTTTGTTCATAAAATATTTTCCTGCACCAATGTCTTCAAGAATTATACCTAACCTCTGTTCCAGTCGGTTCAGCATTTCTGTTTTAATATTTATATCTTTAATCCACTTTAATTTTAGTTTAGTGCATGGTGAGAGATATAGGTCTAGTTTTTATTTTTGGCAATTTGAAACCCAATTTTTCCAGCACCATTTATTAAAGAGGCTTTTCCTCCAGTGAGGTTGGTTGGCTCCATGGTCAAAGATGAGGTGGCTGAGTATGTCTGGAGTTGTTTCTGTATCTTCTAATCTATTCCACTGATCCTTGGATCTGTTTCTTTGCCAGTACCATGCTGTTTTTATCACATTTGTAGTATAGTTTCAAGTTGGGGATTGTGATACCTCCATCCATGTCTCTGTTGCCTAGAATTACTTTTGCTACTCTAGGTCTCTTCTGGTTCCAAATGAATTTTTGGATTGTTTTCTTAATTCTGTGAAGTATATTGTTGGCATTTCAATCAGCATTGCATTAAATCTACATAGCAGTTTTGGAAGTATGGCCATTTTCACTATATTGGTTCTTCCTACCCAGAAACAAGGGATGTCTTTCAATTTTCTTATAACCTTTTCTGTCTCTTTTTTCAGAGTTCTGTAAGTGTTCATTGTAGTGTTCTTTTGCTTCCTTTGTTAGATTGAGTCCTAGATATTTCACTTTTTTGGATGCTATTGTAAAAGGAATTATTTTCCTAATTTCTCTCTCAGTGAGTCTGTTATTTGAGCATAAGAAGGCTATTGTTGCTTGAGTGTTGACCTTGTATCCAGCTACTCTATTGAATCTGTCAATTAAGTCTAGAAGTCTTCTGGCAGACTTTTTTTAGGTCTTTTATATAGAGTATCATATCCTCAGCAAGTAATGACAGTTTAACTTTTTCCTTTCCTATCTTTATTCCTGTTATTTCTTTTTTCTAATTGCTGTGGCTGTTTCCAAAACTATATTGAACAAGAGTAGTGATAGTGGCATCCTTGTCTTGTTCCTGAGTTTAGCTTGAAAGTTTTCAGTTTTTGACCATTTACGATGATGCTGCGTGTTGATTTTTCATAGATAGCCTTAATCAGGTTGAGATAAAGACCATCTATTCCAATTTTCTGTAGGGTTTTTCTCATGAATGGATGTTGGATTTTGTCGAATGCTTTTTGTGCGTCTGTTGAGATGATCATATGATTTTTGTCCTTGGCTCTGTTAATATAGTGTATTACATTTGCTGATTTATGTATGTTGAACCATCTTTGCATCCCTGGGATTAATCACCATGTTTATCCTGACCGGTTTCACAGATGACTTTGACCTGCAAGGCTTCCTGTTTTCCCTATTCTGGCAGTCTATCTTTTCACTCTTGTAGGAAATTTGGGTCTGATAGCATTGTTCATCAATGATATCTGGCTCCACAAACCCATGTACTATTTTCTCAGTGTATTATTATTCTTGGATGCCTGCTACTCCACAGTTGTCACCCCCAAAATGTTGGTCAATTTTCTGACAAAGGATGAATCCATTTCGCTTCTTGGATGTACAACACAGATGCTTTTCTTTGTTACTTTTGGGACCACAGAGTACTTTCTCTTGTTGGCAATGGCTTATGACGGCTATGCAGCCATCTACAACACACTGCTGTATTCAGAAGGGATATCACCTAGAGTTTATGTTCCACTGATCATGGCTTCCTATGTTGGTGGCCTACATGCCAATGTACATACTTTTGCCACGTTTAGCTTGTCCTGTGGATCAAGTGAAATTAGGCATGTGTTTTGTGATATCCCTCCTCTCCTTGCTATCTACTGTTCTGATACTCATACAAACCAGTTTCCACTCTTCTACTTTGTGGGCACCATTTTGATGTGGTCACCATCCTGATTATCCTCATCTCCTATGGCTTCATCCCATTGGCCATTCTCAGGATGCATTCTGCTGAAGAGAGACAAAAAATGATCTCCACATGTGGCTCTCACCTAACTGGAGTGTCCATTTATCATGGGACAATCCCCTTCATGTACGAGAGACTGAGCTCCAGCTACACCTTGGAGCATGACATTGTGGTGTTCATATTCAACACCATTGTCATTCCCATGCTGAATCCCATCATCTACAGTTTGAGGAGTAAAGAAGCAAAACAAGCAATGAAAAAAATTCTTGAAAGAAATTTGTTTCTAACTAAAGTGTATTTTAAAAATTCATTAAGCCTAAAACAATAGTGGTTGTAGATCCATATATCTCTGGTCCGAATCAGGAAAAAATTCTTGTTTTTATTTGATAGTGCTTATATTTCCAAAACAGTTCCAATAAAGCATTAATTATTCATGTAGTGTAGTACGTGAAAAACCTCTGTGTATTAATTACTAGTATACATACACATAAACTTACATTTATGTATATTAAATAATAATAGGTGGTGATGTAGTGCTTGAGTCAGTCTTCTTATAAATAGAATTTAAATTAATATTACAAAAGATGTTTTCTGGACTCTAAGGCTTGAAATGTCCTCACATGTGTTATAATTCTCAATCACCCACTATGAATGGAATTCCTCATTTTTCAGTTACTCTTTTGCTAAACGTTTTTGCAACTGCCCAACTTATCCTAACATACACCAATAAAACTAGATATCTGTGTAAGTTTTTGTCTACCTTTTCTTAAACACCTACATATTTTGTTGGTAGAGTTCTTCCTTTTTACTGCCTAATCACAGGAAGTGATAAAATCCACTTGAAATCCCAGAAAGCAGCCTGGTGCTATACGGTAAGGCTTATGGAATTTGCACCTAAGGATAATAACAAATGACAAAACATATATCCTAGAGAGAAATGTACAAGTGGCTGCTACATGGCTGTTACCAGGACCACAGAGTTCATTTCTTGCTGCAATTCTTGTTCCCAAGTTTGGGTCCTTGCTCATGTACTTGTATATGATCTATAATGAAGAATGGCCTTGGGTTTGTTTTTCATGCACAATATTTATATCCAATAAACAAGGGCCTGAAAATAGAAAAAAATCTCACTTCTCTTTAACTTGCATCTCCTTCTGCTTCATTTATTATATATATATATAATATAAAACATATATAAATATAAAAGAAGTGATTGTCCTGTGATTCTCCCAGGAATTCTTCCTTAGAAAATAGCAATCAAAATAACGCTGCTTTCCAGAGTTAATTCATAAAGGTACATTAGAGATTCAAAGTAATATTTGTGGTACTTCTATTTCACCTTTCTTCTGGTTATTTGTGGAAATATTGGTCACACATCTTTATTGCACGTAGAAGTTGTTTGGCAGCAGGATATAGACTCAACATTCTGGGCCTGGGATTTAGCACAGTCCTGAGTTTGATCCCTGCTACACAAAAAAGAAAATTAAAATTAAATAGTGCACTTTTCAGAGACACAACAAGGAGCAGTCATTGTAGGTAAGATTCTATGTTATAGAAATGAAGCTATTCAAAGCCATCAAATTTATTTCCCTGATTATAATGTTTTAGGAGAGTTTTCTGGAAGGAAGGAATAATCTTCTTCCCCATTATCTCTACTTGTTCTTGTATTTTAAAATCCAACAATTTTCCAGCATTCAACTCTTTAAGTTTCTCTCATACACACTGGGGTTCCAAATTTGTTGAAAAAATGTTTTAGTCAATGTTTAGTTTTGGGACATCAGTGTGTTGTTTGAGTTTAAACAAAATAAAGACTATTTGGGAGGTACAAAGAGGAGATCAAGAAGCTGGAATGATCTCATGGATACCCACACCTAGCTGGTTCTTATTGTTAATAAATTCAATGAGAAATGATGTTCAATTACCTCACAATAAGATTCTGGGTTCTCCCTTCATAAACCAGTACCAGAGAAATCAAATGTTGGGGAAAATCAGCTTCCTAACATCTATTGTTTCCAGATCAATATAAAGAGCATAAAGTATAAAAAGTATAAAATAACTGTATTTTATAAAAGAATATTTAATAATATTTCATTGTGGACACCTCACTTATTCTTCTTTTAAAATAATTCTTTCATTTTGCTGTCCTTACGCACCTTTTCTAGCTAACCGCTTAAAAGTTCTATTTCAGTATTTTTGGCTATAAATTTTGACTACAGATTAGATCCACTATTATGTTGCTGTAATGTTCAAAAGATAGATACTGTGTATGTTTTGCCTCAAAACTGTATTTCTAAGGCTTTAAAATGTACCTGGAACATGTGATTTCCTTTTAAAAATCTAAGATGAATAGTGCATGAGTTATATTTGTTACTTGGGATTAGATTGTTCCTTGTACTTTGATTGGTTCTTTTCTGTTTACTTATTATCATTTTAATCTGTGCTTTACCCCTTTGTGGATAGTTTATCAGTCTTTTACTAACCCACCACTCCTGGCCATACCCACTGTTCAATTCTTAATCTTTGTGAAACTTCTCTCCAAGTTCCAGATGGAAACAATTATCATTAGATTATGCTTTCTTAGAAAGCCTTTATTTCTCCATCAAATTTGAAAGACACTCTTTTAGGATACAGTAACATAGGTTTGTAAATATTTTCTTCCTGGCACTGAAACACAGCATTCCAAGTCCTCCTGGTTTGTAAAGTTTCTGTTGAGAAATCCATTTTTATTCTGCCAGGTTTGCCACTGTAAGTGGCTTAACATTTCTTTCTACTTTTAATAGTCTTTGTTCTGAGTTTTCCACAACTTGACTAAGACGTGTTATAGGGTTTTTCCCCTCTCTGACTATTTCCCTCTACTATCTTGATGATTATGCTATTTCTCAAAGTAAGGACATTTTCATTTGCAGATGAGCTGAGATAATTTAAAACTTGCTTGAAAATATCTCCAGTTTCACTAACCTAGAAACAAAGAGGAAGACAATAAGTTAGGATATCCTCATAGAATATAGGCTTTTGTGAATATTTACATATTGAAAGAGATAAAGGAGGCAGGGGTGATCTGAGAGGGTGTGAGAGGAAAAAGAATGAGGGGAAAAGGGAAGGGAATATAAATGGAAAGCAAGAGAAAGTATAAGGATATTGACTTCAATTAAAGAAATAGCATATGTGTGCATCTTTTATAAACTTAGAAAATCCAGTGAACAATGTGTATTGCAGAAGAATGTGAAACAAACAAGGTAATACAGCACAGGAACCAAAGCATATATATCTTGTACTGTCTTGTACTGTTAAACAATTATATATCCACATGATCCCCTCCCCTCCCCTTCCTTGTGGAGGCATGCACCAGAGACTGATTTTCCTGCACTTCTATTGTTGGACTATGCCTAATAAAAAGAAGAATGTAAAAATCTCTGGGTTTTTGTGAAGACTCCAGGTCTCCTCCATCTCTGTCCAAGTAGCAGAAGTCATTTCTGCCTCTGTGCATTATGGGAAGTCTCGGGCATGTTCTCCCATGGTGACAATGGTCCCAACCTGAAACTTGAGTCTCCTCTGTACCTGGAAGCTAGGGTGCCTGGAAAATCACTCAGCTGTGCTGTCAGTGGGCAGACCCAGACGCTGGGCCAAAGCTTTTTGAATTCCCACCTCTTGTCTTGGAAGCAGGGCTGGGCAGTGGGACTGAGAGGACTGTGGATTCCTCCATTCAGGGAGAAGAGGCTTGGGTGCTCCAGCTCTGGGTGGATGAAAAGCTGTGAGAGCCCTGCCTCCCCAGCTATGCTGCCTGACTCAGATGCCCACCCACTCTGAACCCTCTCCTGGCCCAGCTATTTTCCTGCTGCAGTGTTCAAACCACCTTTGGTGTTTGCTTCCTGCCCTTCTCCATGTTGGACTTAACTCCACCTAGTTGAATGTGCGCACCACCAGCTGGGTTTCTCACAGTGCTCTCTCAGCTTGGCTTTCTACCCCAGCAAGGCAGATATTAGGACATTCCCCTCAATCTCTTGATTTTACTTTTCCTGGGTCACTGTCACTGTTCTCTTGGACCCAACCTAACTACTGAGGGGGTACTCGCTCCCTAGGGAGAAATGGCTTTAGGGTCCCATAGATAGAAACATGTGTGGGATTTCTCTTCTACTCTGCCTACCACTGAAGATGGCTCTCAGCAAGGTCCCTGCTTAATTGCTGCTCCTCCTGGTTCTCCTGAGCCCGAGAAAGAGGGGAGTTCTGAGATGGCTCCTGACCTCACGCTGTCCCCATCCAGAGAAATACTGGGAAGTGTCACTACCGCCCCTGCTCATGGGATTGAACTTCAGGCTTCATTCTCATCATGATAGTTCTCCATCCTGTCCTAAAGTCAGCACTCATAGAATGTGCAGAAGCATCTCTCATGGAGATGGAGGATGGAGCTCTCCCTCCCCACACTGAGCAAATCTTCATTCATTGCCTGCGTGGATTCCTTCTGCTGCTTTACTCATCTTTCTAAATGCCAATAGGTCTGGGTTTGACCTGGTTGCTGCTCACCCAAGTTGCAACGCAGTGACTTCTTATGGTTTCTTTGTCTGCTCAAGGAGCGGTGTATTTGGGGTGTGCACAAATATCCTGGAATGTGTGGTGTCTCTTATGTGAGTGACACAATGTGTAAATAACTTAATGAAAATAATGAAATAGAGATGGTAGGAAATAGGGAGGTAATTTTGAAGGGGAAGGGGAGCTCAGAAATAGAAGAGCAGAGAGTCCTAAGAGGGGCAGGGTGATTAAAAATGATCAAGTGCAATGTGTGCATGTACAGATCCCCCAACATGAATGTAATTATTTGTATCATATGCACATATGAATAAAACCTGTTTTAAGTGTTCTAGAAGAGGCTGTGAGTTCTGCCTGCCTGTGGTCTGGCATTTTTAAGCCCTGGTCGTCTAAAATTTGGCAAAATGAAATTTGATGCTCCCACTAGTTAAACTCTCTTTGAGAGTTTTATTTTCACTACTAGAAACTTTAAGATAATTGAGAAAGTATTCCTCCCTTACAAGACAGTCCAGAGAACCAATCAGGTTGTGACAAGTTACAGGTATGGATCTGGGAGAGAGAATCAGTTTGATTAAAGAAAGCTGAAGACAAAAGTTCACAGGTATTAGCTTTTCTGAAGCCCCCTACCTACATCTCACGGGGTAGCTTTCTGTGCTCTCCCTGCTTTCTACTTTCCTTGCAAATAAAGTGTTTTTGTTTTTCAATTTAAGCTTCATTCCCCTAACTCCTTGTGACTTAGTTTAAGAATCCAATGAGCTACTCAGACAGCAAACCTGCAGTGTACATCCTCAGACCCAACAGTTAGGAAACCATATGAAATATCCCTGGCTGTGAGAGAAAATGACCTAAGAAACTAACACCCTATAGCTACAAATGCAGAAGTTTTAATTATAATATAATTACATATGCACTCACATGCACTCCTTGTAAGGGCACTCCTGACACTTCAATATCCTCTGTACTGAGAATGAGGGTGACAGTAAAAGAGAGTAGCTGCATAATCTGTGTGCAGGTCCTGACCAGTGGCCCAAGTTCCTCACACACCCAGCCCTTGCTCTGTGTTGCATGGTTATCCAATGCCTATGAGCCACTCAGTTTAATCAGAATGGCTCCCATAGATCAATAGATTATATTGTGTTTATATAATAATATAAATGTTTTCTACCTCATGAAACAAAGAAAATGAATCAGCTTTAATTAAATTAAAATTAAAGCATTTCTTAAACTAAAATGTTGTCCACACATTCATACATTCTATTGATAGGTTAGCCCAAAAAACTGATATACTTTCTAAATCATTAAAATACAAATGAATGAGTATAAGATAAACCTATGCCATATAAAAATACCTGGAAATTGGAGCGTGGAAATAGTACATAAATATGTGAAATTATGAAGACCTTTATGTGATGAGAGAAGACCCTTAACAATATATTAAACAGTAAATATTTATTAAATTCTTAACCCTAATGTCAAAGAAAGACACCCAGTAATATCAACTAATATGGATTCTAGAAAAGACAGATATTGAAGTTAAGTATAAAAGTAAAATAACCAATATTGACGTAATAAAAGGCACAATTTTGTCACTGACTTGAAAGTAAAAGTAATATGTGACATTTTAAATTATTTGGATACAATAATTTGAATTTCAAAAAGTTGTTATTTTTATAATCACATGTTTGGAGTAAAACAATCAGTGCAATAATTTTTAAACAAGTTCAAATAAAACAGCTTACTTGGGAAATGGAACTGTATATTATACAACAATCTTAAGATATAAAAGAATTTTAAAATGGATATTACAAATGTAGAGATAAAATATTTTAAAAATAGGAGGTTTTTATCACTCTTCTTGATCTAAGTTTAAGGACTGAAACATATTGTAAATTCATTGTCAATTCTTTCCTTTGCAAAAGTTTATTTTAAAAGTATAACATATGAGGCAAATGTGATAATCATTAATTTATTTTGAAAGAACACTATAAACCTGAAGACAACAGAGAAAGGCAAAGAAGCCAGGCTGAGGCTCATTGTCATGTCACAGAAAGGTGTGGTCTTGATGTGGCTCACAAGAACATATGTAACAGGTGTTATTGCTCACTGATTCTCAAATTGATAAATGCAGTACATTTCAGGCTCAAAGCATTATACAGTGAAAGGAGTAATTTTTCTCATATGCTGAGTACATGGGAATCTTACATGTTTTAATTATACAGAGTTTATTAGATAGTAAACTTTAAGGTGAATAAAGAAAGTGACACAGATTATACAAGAAAGGACAGGAATTGTAAATATATATACACACACACACACACTGATAAATACGAATTTAGAAAAGCATGCACAAAACAAGTAACAAGGTATATATATTTCTCGTTTATATATAATCATCATTTTCTAAATTGTCTTCAACATTAAGATATATCACTTTCCTATCACTTACTTCTACTTCAATATATTACCTAATCCTAAAGTGGAAACTGCTACCCTGTGTTAGTTTGCAAATTAAATTGAATAAAAGAGATTTGTAAAGCATAAAGGAATACTATTCAGAAATATGCAGTGTTTATTATGTCAAAATATTATAGGATTCTAAGTCTTTTGGTGATAATGGCTGACAGTTATTTTATTGTCCTGAAAGTTTTATGTCATCCTTCTGATGACAGGGACATGGAATTATTGTATATAGTGCAGTTGTGCATAATGAACCTTATTATTTCAGTGAATTAGTGTTTGTCAAATGCTAGAGAAGCACCAGATGTAGAACCTAAAAGCGATAATCTTGACTTGAAAGCAATTGCTCCAAACTTTGCTGCTAAAAATCATTATAAAGAGAATGACACATGAAAAATGAATTGATGTTTAATTGTAAAATTATTTTAAAATGGATTTTTACAGAAATATTGTAATTCTATACATCATAAGACTACAAAAATTTTCACTTTTTGCATAAAAATTTTCCCTAATAGCACATGCTTTTACACCTTAGATTTAACACTCAACTGATGACTCCAAAATATAATATGAATTTGAAAGTTCCTGTCTCTCAAAATCACCAAGATCATGTTTGGTAGGAGCAGCTGGAAAAGGGAAGAAAAGTTTTATAGTGTTTTAGAATCAGCCCAAAGAATTTCTTTTTTTTTCCCATTAAGTTTATTGGTACATTTTAGGTGTAAAATACAGTTACGTTCATCATTGGGATCTTGTACCTTTACATGAGTATTTGGTTCTTTTTTTTTTAACCCTTCCCTTGCCCTCCCTTCACCCCCACCACCCTTCCCTATTTGCAAAGACTTTGTTTCCATTTTTTTCCTTTTCTCATATTTTTTCTTTTCCCTCTTTTCCTTTCCCCTACTCCTCCCACTTCCTCTGCTCCTTTAGACCTTTTCTTCCTGTTACACAATATCAATTCTACATTTTTAAAATTACAATATCAAGATCTAGGAGACATTACCACAGATTTTACAGAATTTAAAAGGATATAGAAAGCATATTTAAAAAATCTGTTTTGAAATAAATTTGACAACTTCTAAGAAGTACTTTGGAAGACAAATTAATGAAACTGACTCTGGAGGAAATATAAAATTTTAATAGTACCTATTAAAGAAAGTATATTCCTAGCTTGAAAACCTACCTATATGACAACAGCAGGCTCATATACATTTTAACTGATACATTATATCAAACAATTAAAGCAGAAAAAAGAAGGAACACTTCTCTCCTCATTTTAGAAACTCAACATTGTGCTAATCCTAAAGCTGGATAAAGATAATAGAAGAAAAAAGTATGAACATAGATAGAAATCTGTTTAACAAAACAAACTATTGGAAGTCAGATCTGGCAGGATGTAGAAAGTGGTTTTGTTATAGGGATGGCAGTGTTGGTTCAGCATTGGAAGATCCACCCCCAAAAGTCATCGTTTTAACAGAGGAAAGGAAAAAGCCATATGATCCTGTCACTAGTTGGAGAAAAAGTATTGGACTAAATTCTACAGCTGTTCATGGTAAAAGCTATCAGGAGACTAGAAGTAGAACAGAACCTTCTCAACACATTAAAGACATGTACTCCATACTTCCAAAGAATTTCTTAGAAGAAAAAAGACAAGGAGAAATGTGTAAATGCCCAAGATCCCTGTTATCTTAATTGTTCAGCACTCTCTCACTCCTGCAGGACTCTCAGGGCAACTTTCTTCACCTTTTTGTTTCTGAGACTGTAAATGAGAGGGTTCAGCATGGGGATCACAATCATGTAAAACACAGAAGCCACCTGATCCCTTCCCAAGGAGTAAGATGTTTTCGGTTTTAGGTAAGTAAAGATGGTACTGCTGTAGAAGATGGTGACTCCCAGGAGATGGGAGGCACAGGTAGAGGAGGCACAGGTAGAGAAGCCTTTTTTTTTTGTTTCCAGCAGTGGAATTAATTTTCAGAATAGTGGATAGAATGGACACATAGGATCCAGATATGGTGATGAGGGACAGTACTAATGTACATCCAGCAAAAATGAATATACTGATTTTGACCTCATAAGTGTCACTGCAGGACAGGGCTAAAATTGGGGATGAGTCACAGAAAAAGTGCTGGATGACACTAGACTTGCAGAAGTGCAGTTGGCTCATAGAAACTGCATTGACAGTGGAATCCACAAAGCCAATAACATAGGAGCCAGTGAGCAGGGCATGGCACAGTCCTGTGGATATAATGACTGGATAGTGCAGGGGGCTGCAGATAGCTACATAGCGATCATAGGCCATTGAGGAGAGAAGTAAACATTCAGCAGCACCAAAGACTATAAAAAAGTATAGCTGGGTGAAGCTGCCCAGGAAAGAGATGCTCCTGGTGGAAGTCAGTAAGCTCTGTAAGGTTTTAGGGGCGATGACACTTGAGTAGCTGAGGTCGAGAAATGACAGGTGAATGAGAAAAAAGTACATGGGGCTGTGAAGCTGGGGATCCAGACGAATGATCATTATCATCCCCGCATTCCCCAGCACTGTGACCAGGTAAATCAGGAGAAAGAGCATGGAGAGGACCAGCTGTGTCTCTGCAGAGTCAATCAGCCCCATGAGGATGAAGCCAGGCACACTGGTGGAGTTCCATCTACCCATGTTGTTTTGCTGCACTTATCTGTCAAATAAATAATTTTAGAAATTAATCTGATTTCAAATTTTTTTTGTTTATGTGAATGGCTCAATATTTTCAATAGCGTTCTTTGGAATTGATGAAAACCATTGTGAAGCACAGTGAAAAAATTCAATCACCATGTATAAATAAGGCTATAAAAATGCCACGTGTTTTGTATATTAAAGGGTTGCATCCTGTTTTTAGCATGAAACCGTTGCTATTCTAAACTCTTTGTATTATTAACACATTCAATTCTTAGGGAAATATTATACCTTAAGGAAATTTATCCACATACTTTACTTCCTAAAATGGGCACAGAGATTACTTATGTACAAAAGAGTAGTTACATATTGCTACTGATTCTGCCTGGATATTTTTGCTTCAGAGAACAGACTTACAATACTGTGTTCCAGATCAGAATTGTTTTTACCAATCCTGCATTAGAATATATAATTGTCCAGGCAAAAAAACCCATTTTTAGCGTATTATTTAGTGCCCATTTGTTCCCAATGACTTATTATACTAACTAAAGTAATTTCTGTCTGGAAACTTTGGTGAATCACATTAACCTAAAATTCTTGAAGATATAGTAACTGAAGAAAAATATTAATCTTGAAAACTTTTGGATTTTTAAAAATAGGCTTCTTCTCCAGCTTCCCCTGGCCAACAGCATGAATTCTCTTCCTGTCCTCACTCAAATGACTGCACAGAGAATGAATGCTCAGTCTCAGAAATACCATGACTGCCTGAGAAGAGCATTCAGATACCACCCCAGCAGGTCAAGGTCTGCTTTAACTTGGAAAAGGGAGGGAGGGAGCTTGGAGTCACCTGGACATAAAAGCCCTGGCAGAAATTAACACAAGGAGACAGAGATTTGTGGAGAGCAGAGGCTCCTGTCTCTCCTGTGGAGTAAATACACCCTTTCTTTGCACCAAAATGACCTTTCCCCACCTTTTTTGAGGCAGCCAGAGGCAGGATGGAACTTCAGCTCTGGTAACAATGTATTTTTTAACTTGCCCATTCAAATTCAATTTTCCTCAAAATATTGTATTTTCAGAATCTGTACATTGCTTGTATACTTTGATTTTTCATACTATATTCCTTTTTCTGCAAATCTTAACATTACTTATGGTGATGCTCAAATGATATGTGTGTACATATTTATTTTGTAAAATCTCCTTTATTTTACCTAGTACAATCCAGCCTAGTTCTCAGAATGGTACTTACTGCCCACCTAAGGTGTTAAAAAACTGTCTTCCAATGTTGTCCATTCAGAAACTTGTCAAGGACCAAATATTCTCAGAAGTAAAGTATGAAACAATATAGTGAGCTTGAAATTATTGTAATCTGTTTGTTTTCTAGGGGTAATTTATCTTTATGTTTTTCTGAATTAATTTTTTTATTCTGAGGTAAACTGTATCACCCTAGAAATTTTGTTCAAGTCTTGATCAGATGAAAAGTCACCCCAAAGTTACCTCTGAAAAGAGTCTGAGGGAGACCTGTGAATGGAAACAAACCAGTGTGTGCCTCTCCTCTGAGTCGGCCTTTTATACTGGGCATTCAGAACACTGCAGCCTTTGGTCATCCTTGGGGAGCAATTTTCAGGGAAGATTTCTTGGCCCGATTCCAAGGAGAAGAATTTAAAAACTTAATGAACTCGAGATTTTGTCTTTTCCCTTAGAAGTCCCTCATTTACTACATGAACACTTCATCTTCACATGTGATACTACAAGTTTCTGCTGAACTTTGTTTATTTACTTTGTAAATTGATACATAGTTAGATATACTTACCAGAAATAATGTATACATTTGAGTGATTAATCAGAATTTTTTGACTAGGAAGTTACAGAAGAAATTTCCTGAGTTCTACTTTCTTTACTATGAAGGATGGAACAATCAAATGTTTGGCCTGGAAATGTTTTATACTTCAATGAATGAGTAGGCATAATGCTTATTCATTAGCAAAAAGTAGAAAACATTTTAATAAAAACATAAAGCATTTGAAGTCTTCTTACTCTTTTTTATGGACTAGTAATCTCCTCCACTGTTTTCCCTTTGTGAAAAAAATCTTATTTGGATGTGTAATTTTAAGTTTGCGTAATTATTATACTACAGTGCATTGACTATTTTATCCTAATTTTATGTCTCAATGTATTCTGCCAGGACCAGGTATGTTAGCCTGTTACTAAGGAGCCCCCTCATGTCTCATGCACTGGACAGGACTCCAGTCTTCACTAACAGAACTGGGAAGATGAATAGGCATCCTCAGGCCCCACAGGCATGGGCCAGAACCTGCATTCTGGTTTGTCTGTCTGGATGGTTTCATCTACAGGATACATTCATGTAATATATTTTATCATTTTAGTGTACCTGATTTTTTTATTTTATAAAAGAAAAACAAGCACAAAGATGTAACCAGCCTGGATACTACCATAAAATTGGTAATGAATAGTGGGAAAATATCTGCTTTGTTGTATATAGTCCCGTAAGATGTTGTCTTGAAAAAAAATAACAAGAAAGTTACACATAATAGTAAATCCGAAATATTTTATTAATAGTTGAAAGTTAGGGTTTATTCCTATAGCACAAATTTCCTGTGGGGTTGAATTCTTAACACTTCTTCATGAAGAGAGAATAATTATCACTAATATCAATATCTAACTAACAAATGCTTCACCAACAAATAATTTATAATTTGTTGGAGGACCTCTCCAGCTTTTTTTTCCAAATTTAGGATGAGAAAGAAGGAGGGAGGATATAGGTGGGATAGGCTGTAGGGGCAAGCCCTTAATAAGAACATTTACATATAAGAAGAAAAGAGGTAAGCAAGGGATAATCAAGAAGTGCAGGAGAAGGAGGAATAAAGAAGAGAAAGGAAGGGAATATAAATGAAAAAGGAGAGAAGTAGAGGAGAGTGGATCCAGTGAAAGAATTAGCAGATACCTGTGTGCTAGAATGTTAGAAAGCCTGTGAAACAACCCTGCCAGGAGAGGACCTAACAAAACAAGGTAAGACCCTACAGATGCACTCACAATAGCCTAGTGCTTACATAATCACACACACTGTGATTCTGCCTCCTTGTGGGGGCATCTGCACTGGAGACCAGTATTTCCTGTAGAATTCCACTTGGGACAAGGGCTAATAGTAAGAGTAACATGGAAATCCCCTTGTCTTTCCCTGTGTCTCCTCTCAGCCTCTGTCCAGGTAGGAGAGGTCATTTCCTACAGTCTGGAGCTGAGCTCTGCCCTCTGTGATGATCTCAGTCCCCTCCCATGTTGGCCCTTGTGGAGCCTGGACCACAGCTGCCCTCATCCCCTCTGCTCTTGGCACCCAGTGTGAGCAGAAAACGTGGTATCTGCCTAATTTGTGTGCAGGTCCTGACCATATCCCCAGTGTCTCAATTCACAGGCTTGGCTCCTGGATGCTTGGATGCCCAGTATCTATGTGCTTCTGTGGTTACTCTGAAAGCCTCCAATAGATCAACAGCTCACTATAACATACTATGATCACATAATAACAATATAAATGCTTTCCTCCCTATGAGATTATTTAACTTTAATTTAATTAAAATTAATGAATTCCTTTAACTTGAACATTGTCTACAAACTTACACATTCTACTAACAAAAACTAATACAATAAATTCTGATACAATATATTTTCTAAATCACAAAATACATATGAAAGAAAATAAGGTAAAAGTATACATTTCATAAACAACTGTAGAGGGGAAAGAGCCCATGAATATAAAATTAAAAGATATTCTTGTAATGAGGGAAGAGCCAAAACAATATTTTGAACAAAGATATTAAATTCTTAACCTTGACAACAAAGAAAATCAGGAATAACTACAAATATAGATTTTTAAAAATATAAATATAAAAGGAAAACCATTAATGATTTGAAGTAATATTGATATAAGAAAAGGCATAATTTTTGCATTGATTTGAAAATTAGAATAACATAGTATATTTTTTGTTTTCTGTTTTTGATAAGGTTGGCTAAGGGTTTGTCAATTTTGTTTATTTCTTTGAAAGAACCAACTCTGCTTCATTGATTTTTTGTATCATTCTCTTAGTCTTCACTGCATTGAATGGATTTCTCATTGTCTCTTACTATTTCTAAGAAGTTTTTCTTTTCCTACTCACTATCATCTATATTTGATATTTTGTAATCCTATCTTCTATATCTGATATTTTGTCCTCACACTGACTCATTCTACTATGTAAACTTTAAATGGAGTTTTTAATCTCCTGGATTTCTGTTTGCAGCTGTTTTATGGATTCCATTTATTTTTTATGCTGTGATACCATCATGTTCTTCAGCTCCTCTATAATTTAATCTCTGTCTGCTCTAGAGTTATTAATCATGTCTTGCAATATGGACAGAATGTATGTTGTTAGCTGAGAAATTATTTTGGATTTGCTTTTTTCCAGATCCTTTTTCTTTGCCAGTTCAAGGAGTCCAGATGGTTGAATATCAGATTGTTCCATCTCATTGCCCTTTGGGGTTGCTTTAGGTGATCTGGAAATCTGGTTTTGAGACTTGTTTATGAATCTTCTCATTTCAACAGATGCAGCCTGCTGAGCCTTTGTTTAGCTGACTTTTTGCTAGCCTCATGGTCTTAAATTCTCAGCAAGCCACCAAGAGGCCTTTTCTTTTATGCTCAACACTGTGCCAATTTCTGGGTTCAGATGGTGGCCTTCTGGATTCCTGAGGTGCCCTGTTTTGCAGGCAGGGTTCTCTCTGGGGCCTGTGCACACTTGGGATGGTATCTGGGTGTGCCTTTGCCTGAAGCCTTCCCCCTCTGCTCATGTGTTGTCCTGGAGGGCTTTTAGCTGAGAGCTGTGCACGTGAGTCTCTGGTGTCTGAATGGGCTTCTGGCTGGGGTCTGCATGCACTTAACAATGGTAGCTGGGGCCTGTGGGCCCAAGCTTCTGGGATCTGGGAAGGGTGCTGGCTGGGACCTGTATGCACCCATGCCACTCTGTTTCATGCAGGCTTACTGCTGGGATCAGCCCACACTTACAGATTTAATTTGGGCTGGCCTCTGGCTGTTGCTTGTGTGCCTGAGCAATTTTTTTCCAGGTGGGTCTTTGGCTGGGGCCTGTAGGCCCAAGCTGCTGGATACTGGGAGGGGGCTCTGGCTGGGACCTGTGCATGCCCTGGAAGCTCTGGTCCAGGTGGGCTTTTCATAGGGTCCCGTGCACACTTACCAATGATATCTGTGCAGGCCTCTTGCTCAGGTTAGCCTTTTAAAAAGAACACCTCCATGTATTACATATTCTATGGCACTTCATTCTTCAATAAGTGAACTATCTATTCACAGGTGATAAATACATATTTTGAGACCCCACAGAAATGAGCGAGAACCTCCATTAGCCAGGGCCACCTGCTTCAAGTACAATCTGTACATGTGGAATGTGTTTTCCTGTTTTATGACACTTGATTTTATTTTTTATTTTAGAAAAGTAAAGTGATCAGAAAGACAAAAAGTATGGAATAAAACAAATTTTGTAATGAATTCAGTGGACAAAACTTTGCTTTCGTTATATATAAAGTATAGTATTTTGAAATGATAAAAATTAATTAAAATATAATAATAAAACTGAAATATTTCATTGAATATTATCTGTACACAAAGAGGAACCAAACGTAGGATTGGAAAAAGTAGACAATGAGAATCAAGGAACATAGATATTGTGAATCTTGCATTAAATACTGTAAACTCAAATGTGATTTATAGAGAAAAGTGAACCTCTGAGGAAAAATGTGTTTTGGAAATTTCAAGAGAAGTTTTGTCATGGTGAATAAGAGCTACTTCCATTCAGTATTATATTGCTAATGGACTTGTTGAAAGACAATGCTGTTCATCCACAATGCAACCCTAACAACATTAATCCTAAACCTAACCATAACCCAACTATCCTAAACCCTAATTCAAACCATAACCATAACTTTAACAACCCTCACCCTAACCCTAAATCTTAGCCCTAACCCTAACCCTAACACTGAAGCTTAAGCCAAATAGGAGCCTGAGGGTGAATATCTAAGCCAATATCTCCTCCATAGGGATGAGATTGTAAGTTGCCATGAGGAAGGTTTTACTCAAAATTTTCTATCATTGAAACACATTTGGGCCATAAGTAGCTGCTTATGATGGCAGAGCAATTCTTGCAACTTCTGTTTCACAGCAGCAACAAAGTCACACCAAAGATTTATAATCCCTTTCAGTGTAAACATTCATGTAGTTTAACTGTTAGTTCATCACTGTTTAAATTCCTACTTTTATTCTTTTTCTATCTTTCCCACATTCTCCATAATATTGTCACCTTAGTTTTTCTTTCCTTTAAGCTTTGACTGGTTAAAGAATCAAATGTTTGTTTATCTTATTTTCATTTAGGAATGACAATATTTACACGAATTTATGAGGTGGATCATGATAAATTGATTTATGCTTATGAGTAGCAATCATTTCAAATGTATTATCATATCAATCAAAATACAACTTTACCATTTCTTTGTGGTAAATGATTTGCTACTCTTCATTTTTTTGTAAACAATATGTAAATTTTGGAAAAATTATAGTATTTTCATTGCTATACTTTATTCTCCCAACTTTTCTATGTTGAATTTATTTTTCTCTCTAGAATCTAGTTCTAGTAGCTGCTTTTCTTAATTTTTATGTGTTTCATGGAATTAAAATATTTTCATCATTGTGTGCATGTCACTGCATTTTTCATTTATGGGTTTTGGTTTGGCTCTCTAGTGTTCTTGTACATTAACAATAAAAAGTGTGTTTTCCCTTTTTATGGCTAAATAGAATATGAAGATCTGAATTTATTTTCAAAATACATATTAGTTAACTGATATTTATCTCTGAAATATTGATTTTATGTTCCATTCTATCATGGATAGAAAATATGACTCATTTTAATTAAGCTTTGCAAGCTTATAGAAATCGATGGAACACTTCTAATCAACTGGTATAAATAACTCATAGATCAGGAAAGGATTCAAAAGAGGATCTGGGAATCTGGTTTTGACAATAGTAGTAGTCACAGATGAAAGATTCCCCTTAATGCAGACAAATACAAAAATAAGTGATACAACATATTAGATCATGAAATGTACTATAGTTGAAGAAACTATGTGAAAGAACATAGTAGTAAATGGGATTCAGCAGTTGGAGCAGTAGGAAGCAATGAGAAACAGTTTGATCAAGGTGGAATTCAATGGAAAGGTGTCAAGGAAGCAAACAAATGATAGAGGTGTCTTACAAGGAACAGGGAGGAAGTTGTTTGAGATGAACACCCCTCAGTCAAAAAGACTGCACAGATGTTGGCGTATAGACTTTGAGGAAATCCAAGGAGGAATATATAGTAAGGGTAAAACGATCTAGACTTATGGTTGTATGTGCTGTGAAAATGGATTCACACATCTTTATTGAAAGAAGCAATGTTTGGCAGCAGAATCTATATGCAAAATTTCTTTAAAACTAATTCAACTCGATTTTCAGGCACACAGCACTGACTATATTACAGCCACAATTTTATGCATTAAAAACTAAACTAATCAGAGTTGTTATTTTTTCAAATTCATTTTCCAGATCATAATTTATTTTCATTAAGTTTATTGGTACATTTTGGATGTATATTATGATCACACTCATCGTTGGGAATTTGTACCTCTACATAATATATCTAGGGTCTTCTTTTTTCCCATTCCCCTTTTCTCCCTTTCACCACTCCATACTTCCTTATTTAGAAGAAATCTTTTGCTTTTTTTGGTTTCTTTTCTTATATTTTTTTCTTTCCATTGTTCCCTTTCTCCGTCTCCCCCTTCCCTACTTCCTCTTCCCCTTTGGACCTTTTCTTCCGACTTCACATTATCTATTGCACACTTGAGTCCTCATCTACACTTTCAGTTACTCACAGTAGAGAAATTATTGGGTAGTTATACATGTGTGCCCTATTTAATTCACTTAAGATTATGGCCTCAATGTGCATCCATTTAGCTATAAATGCCTCTAGTTTACCATTCTTTATGGCTAAGTAGTACTCCATTTTATAAATAAAAAAATATCTTCTTTATCCAGTTAGCAGTTGATGGGCATTTGGGCTGTTTCTCAGACAAGTGCCGGTGGGGTTGTGGGGAGAAAGGAATCCTTCTTCAGTGTTGGTGGGAATTTAGTCTGGTTCAACTACTGTTTAAATTAATGTGGAGATTCCTCAAAAAACTAGGATTCAAGGTTCCATTTGACCCAGCTATTCCCCTACTGCATATCACCCAAAAGAATTAAAAGCATCATACCACAGAGATATATGTCCAACCATGTTTATATTGGGCATAATTTGGAATAGCTAAATCTCAGATCATAATATTTTAAAGAGAGTTTTCTGGGAAATAAAAGAACCTAATTATACAATATTTATGTATATTAATGTGTTATGAAATTCAAAAATTGTACAGCATTCTGGGCTCATTCTCTAGCCTTTTTTCATGCATCAGTTCAAGAAATGTCTTAGTCAAGGTTGTCTTGTGGAACATTAGTGTGTCCTTCTTTGACATTACGCCTAATAAACTTTATCTAGGTAATAGGAAGGGAGAATGAGAAACTGGGGTGATCTCATATTTAAGAATCTGGTCAGTATTAGTAACAAATTCATTAAGTATTGATGTTCAGTTTGCTTGCAATGAAATTCAAGGATCTATTTTTATTTGTCACTACCACAGAAATCAAATGTTGGAGAAAGTCAGTTTCTTATTATGTTATCTTCTAGATCATTATAAAATAATGTAAAATAATGAGATTATTCAACATTCAATTTAATAAAGTTTCATTTCTCAAGGGCAAGCCAATTTTTCATTGAGAAAATAATTTGATTTTCACTGTTCTTATGCAATGTCTCTCTGACCATGTAACAGCTTCATTTTATTATTTTGGTTGTGAGTTTTGGTTACAATTTAGACCTACTAATATGTTGCTCTGAAGTTCATGAAGCTAGATAATGTGTCTGATCAGCTTCAGAGTTGTATCATGTGCCTGAGACTTGTGATTGCCTTAAAAGTTCATTAAGTGAATAGTAATTCTTTTGTGATTGCCTATTCTCATTCCTGTCTCTGCCCTGGTCCCTTTATGAATAGTTTATCATTCATTTAATAACCCAACTCTCCTGCCTACACCCAATGCTCAACTCTCTATATTTGAGAAACTTTCATGGAAGTTCCACATGGGAAAATTATTATTGATCAGAACATAGCACCACAAAGTACATCTCTTTGGCAGACTGAGAACTTTAAAATTAGACATTTGGGAAGGGCCTCAGAAGCAGTATCCTCTAACCTTCCTCTAATAATACTTCTTAGGATCTGCTTTCACCCTGAAAGCTGGCTGTATCAATTAACATTCAACTTCTTAAGGTAATATACAGTAAAACTCCTGTCCTTCAAAACAATTCATAACCTGGAAATAACTCTCCGTCCTTCTACTACCATTTCTGTGCACAAGCTGGCCACAAAGGGTTTCTATGGCCTACCTACCTCATGTGGGATATGTCATCTAACTAACCCCCATTCTGGAAAGGTCTGGAAGTGTACTGAAAGGAAGGAAATGCTGTACAAAGGGGCCAGAAAGAACATGGACAGTGAGACCATGTGTAGTCCTCTGTCTTCACAATTGATTATTATGCCATCAATCTCCTTTTTCTAATGTCCATTCTATGGGGCAGTCCATTCTTAATTCTGCATTTAGACAAAAATTATTAACTTTCTTTCTATCTTTGAGTCATCCTTTTAAGCAGTTGCATATGCCATGTAAAACATTTTTTTAATTGCAGCAAAATTAGTAATACAGAATGTGAGATTTGTTTGGGTATATGGATATAATCATATGATATATTTTCATCTGATTACAAAATTTAACGCTCCCATTCCCAAATTCAGTTCCTCTAGTTTCCTGTCTTCTCTTATTCATTTATATTTAAATTGGTAATATAAGAGGAAACGTGATATATAATGTTTTGAGAATGTCTTTCTTTGTTAATATTATGATTTCCTATACCATCCACTTGAGATTTTCTTATAGCTCGATCAAATGGCATTTATCTTTTTAGTTTTACTTTGCTTTTCTTTTTTTTGAAAGTCTACATCAATTTCCAGTAAACTAGTAAATGTGCTAGTTTACCTTCCCATCAAAAGAGAGGGCAGGGCCAGGGATTTAGCTCAGTGGTTTGGCTGCCTGCTGCGCAAGTGCAAGGACCTGAGTTCAATTCTTGGTACCAAAAAAAAAAAAGAGAGAGAGAGAGAGAGAGGGCAAATTTTCCTGAGATCCTTGCTGATCTTCATTTTTATCAACATTGTAAGGCATTCTGATTGGTATGAGATGGAATCTCATTGTTTTAATTAGCATATCCATAATTGCTAGAGTTGTTAAGGATTTTTTCATAGACATATTGGATATTTTAACTTCTCTTTTTAAGAATTATCTGCTCAATTAATTTACCCTTTATTGTTTGAGATATTTTCTCTTACTGGTATTAATTTGTTTGATAAGACACAATCATCTTCTATCAGAAGTGGAGTTAGCTCTGATTTCCTTCCATTCTGTGGGTTGCCTCTTTAGTTGGCTTTTTAATTCAATATAGTCCCATTTGTTGATTCTGTATATTACTTCCTGATGCTATTGGGTGCTACTTAGAAAGTCTGTGTTTGTGCCTACAATGTCTGGTGTTTCCTATAAGTTTTCTTTCAGCAGTTTTCAAGTTTCCAGGGTTACATCTAATCTGTGATCATTTTTATTTTAGTACAGGCTTTCAGATAGAGATCCTATCTCTACCTTCTGCATGTGGATATCCAGGCTTCCATTGGCTTTTATTAAAGAGGCTGTCATTTTTCCAAAATATGTTTTTGTTTCCTTTGTCAAAAGTCAGATGTCTGGGAGTGGATGTGGTTGTTTCTGTGTTTTCTGTCTTATTCTATTGGTGTTCATATTTGTTTATGTGTCAGTATGTGTGTTACATATCAGTTATATGTGTGTTTTTCCACCATGGCACTGAATTTTAAATGGAAATGAAGTAGTGTGATGCCTTCAGAATTATTCTTTTAGCTCAGGAATATTTGAGGATTTCTGTGTCTTTTGAGTTTCCATATGATTTTCAGGGCTGTTTTTCCTAGAATGGTGAAAAATGGTGATATTTTAGTAAAAATTACATTTAATCTCTAGATCACTTTTGGTGAAGTGGTCCTTTTAATAATGTAGGTGATGTCAATCCATGAAGAGTTGAGTTCTATTCACTTCCATTATCTTTTTCAGTTTTTCCTAATTTTCATTTTTATATTTTTATTGGTACATATTTGTAGTACATGATTAGCTTAATCTCAGGGAGATGGTGCACATACATGACATTTCATAATTCTTTTATGTAACCTCCTCCCTACCCCATCCCTGCATCTTTTCAATCTTGTCTCTCATATGTATATATTTCTTTCTATCCATTGGACTTAAGTTTGATTACTTTTTGTTATTCTAGGAATTTTAGTTACATCATTAGGTTATTTATTTACGATCACTTTTTTTCTAACATAGGCACTGCTCTAAACTTTCTTTAGAACTATTTTCATTGTGTGGTTCAGATTCTGATATATTACATTTCCATTATCAATTGAGTATAGAAATTTTTTATTTTCTCCTTCCATACCTTCAAGGACTCATCGATTAATCAGTGGAGTAATTTTCAATCACTGTGGTAGTCTTTTTTCTGTGATTTCTTTGATGTTGCTTTATAGATTCATTATATTGTGATATTTTAGGACACCTGAGATTATTATAATATTTTAAGTGCAATAATACTTGCTTTATGGGCTTAAAATACTGTGTATTTTGGAGAAATTTCCATGTGATGCTACAAAGAATCTGAAACATTGTTTTTTAAATGAAAATCTCTGTAGTATTCTGTTAAGTCAATTTGAATTATAGTATACACTAACTCTAATTTTTCTTTATTGTCTTAATTGACCATCTATTTGTGAAAGTGGGATACTGAAGACATACACAATTATTGCCTTGAATTCTATGTGACCTTTTATATCATGAAGGGTTTTGTAAAAATGGGAACATCAATGTTGGGTACATGTGTATTTACAGTGGTTGTCTCTTGGAAAATTGATCCCTTTGCCAATAGGCAGTGGGCTTTTTTGTCTCTACTGAATCATTCCTCTTTGAAGTTTACTTGGTGTATCTACTCATACCTGCTCAGACGTGTTTTATTATTTAACCCAACTGAGGTATCTTTTTCCTTACAAATCAATGTTTTTTGGACCACATGTGATTCTTTCAGGCAAAATATATTAGGATGTTGTGTTTTGATCCAATCTGTTATTTTATGTCACTTACCAAAGACTTAAGACAATTTCAATAAGTATTATTTATGGTTTTTATTAATTTATTTCATTTTGGTTTTTTTCTAGTGTTTGTTTCATATAAGGTATTTATTTTTTTAACCTATTTCCACAAATAGATTATTTTCCCCTTAGTCTCATGATTCTGACTGTCCTCTTTATCTGTTTTCAGAATTCCCTGAAGAATTTTTGTAGCACTTGTTGTTCAGTAAGTAGTTCTTTTGACTTATCTTTGAAAGTCTTTATTTTTCCTTCAACTGGCCTAAGTATAGCACTGTAAGTTTGTAATTATTTTCTTCAGGACTTGAAGGATATCAACTCAAGCCATTTTGGATTTTAGATTTTTGGTTAAAAAGTTTGTTTTTCCCTCAGAGTTAAAAATTCTAAGTGATTTTGAATTTCTTTATACCTGCTTTTAATCTTCTATGTCTAATTTTTTTGGCAATTTGAATATGATGTGCTATCAGGAGTTGCTTTTTTGTTCATGTTTATTTGCCTTTGTTCCCTAGTAGAAGTTTCTCCTACAATTACAGTGAATAGGTTTTCTATGCCATTGGCCTGCACTCTACCATCTACTTGAGTCTTCATTTTATTCTTCGAGATTTTTCAAAGAGTTCTCAATTAATCTCCTCAATACTTCTCTTTCTGTATTCTCTTACTGTGTCATTGTTTTAGTGGATCCACTTTGTGATTTAATTCTGATATTGTTTCTTGCTATTCATCTTAACTATTGTTGAGATTTTCAACTGAATTTTTCATTTGACTATTTAAGGATTGACTTCTAGGGTTTCTTAGTTCTTTACCCAGAATTTATATTTTTACCGATGCTTTCTATCATATGTTCTAACATGATTTCCTCCTTGATTCATTCAGTTCTCTATTGTACCTTCTTTGATCTCAATAAATATTTAAGTATTTGATTAATTCAGCTTCTTATTTGTACCATCTTTGGTACCATTGATCATTTTCACTATCATTTAAAAAAGCATTTCTCTTCAATATTAGTGAGGTCAATTTTTGACAGGGATTTATGAATTTGGGAAACATACTGTTTCCTTATTTTCTGATAATCTTTTTAGTGTGTGTGTGCTGAAGTTTGAAGGTCACTGGGAATGGAGAGTGGAAGACCTATTATGTGGAGATCTTTTGAGTAAATGGTTTGTTGTCATGATGTGTCTTAGGCTGTAGTGTCTCAGCATGAAAGCATGCAGTCCACCCCTTGGTTCTAAACTGTGGCATGAGGTTGAGCTCTTAGCACTGTTTTTTAGGACACAATAACCACCAATAATGTCAATATCTATTGAATATCCATATATCAACATGTAATTTTAAACTTCTTTGAGAAATTCACTACCCAGAGTAATAAGGCGGGAAAGGAGTAAAATAGGCCTGCATGACAATATCTATGTACAGGAAAAAGGAAGGGAGGGGATATTTGAGAGAATATGAAAAAAGAACGAATAAAAAGGGAAGAGAAAATAGTGTCAAGGGAAAATGAGAAAAAATATGGAGAGTTTGAACCCAACTAATAAACTAGCAGATACGTGTATCTGACAAATGTTATACTGGGGTCTGTAGGCAAGAAAGATATTCATTAGATTTTTCTGGCTAATCCTGACTAGAAAGAGTTAAACTTTTGCTGGAGGGAACAATACACAAGACAAGGGAAAGCTGAAAAACAAAGTACTGAGGCAGAGAGGCAGGTGCCATAGCCAGGTTAGCTTCCTGTGACCTCCTCCTGTAAATTTAAAGGAGTTGAAAGGGAAAGGGGAGTATATAACTCTTATTGGGTACATATATATATATTTTTCTCACTCTATGGTCAATATATTACTGCAATAGATATGCAATCACTAACTAGAACTTATGTGTAAAGTTCTTCCCAATCAACCTATAAATTCCAGAGATAAGGCCCTGATAAGGACAAGCTGGCCCACCTAGGAATGTGCATGTAGACAGTGGAAACTCAGGGTAGGGGTCAGGGCCTGGGATCCACCTATGCCAGTCCAGAGAACCAATTAGCTTGTGACAAGTTCCAGTTATGGACCTGGGGGAGAGAATCATTTTGACTAAAGAAAGCTGAAGACAAAGGTTACAGGTATTAGCCTTTCTGAAGCTCTGTACCTACATCTCACAGTGTAGCTTTCTGTGCTCTCCCTGCTTTCCTATTTCCTTGCAAATAAAATGATTTGTTTTTCCTTTTAAACTGTGTTCCCTTAATTCCTTGTGGCTTAGTTTAAGATCCCAATGAGCTACTCAAACACCAAAGGTGCAGTGCACATCCCTGGACACAACAGTTAGGAAACCACATAAAACAACCCTGGTATGAGAGAAAATGACCAAATAAAGTAACACCCTATAACTACAAAGCAATAGCTTGAATTCTAATATAACTGCACACAAACACACTCATGAATTATTCTTCCTTGTGGGGGCACTCCTGAGGGTGACAGTAAAGGAGAGTATCTGCATAATCTGTGTGCAGGTCCTGACCAATGGCCCATGTTCCTCATATACCCAGCCCTTGCTCTGGGTTGCATGGTTATGCTATACCTATGAGACAATCAGGTTAATCGGAATGGGTCCCATAGATCAATAGATTAGATTAGGTTTCTGTAATAGCATAATATAAATGTTTTCAACCCCATGTAATAAAGAAAATAAATCAGCTTTAATTTAATTAAAAGGAAAAAGTCACTTTAAGCTAAATATTGTCTAAAAAGCCATACATTCTAATGATGGGTTCGCCAAGAAAAATAGATAGAAATTATTTTCTAAATCATGAAAATACAAATAAATGAGGATAATCTAAAACTAAGCTAAAAATACCTGGAGAGTGGAGAGTGGAAAGACTCCATAAATACATGAAATTACTAAACCCTTTATGTGATGAGAGAAGAGCCCTAACAATATATCAAAAAATAAATATTTATTAAATTCTTAACCATAATCACAAATAAAGACATTCAGGAATATCTACCAATGTAGATTCTAGAAAAGACAGATATTGAAGGTAATAAAAATACAATTTAAGTAATGCTGATGTAACAAAAGGCAAACTTTTGTCACTGACTTGAAAATATGAGTAACATAGTAATTTAAAAATGTTAGAATGAAATAATTAAAAGTCTTTCAACTTGCCAAATATTAAAACCAGACCTATATTTCTTACCATGCACTAAACTAAAATTGAAATGGATTAAAGATCTAAATATTAAAACAGAAACATTGAAACAGCTGGAACAGAGGTTAGGTAGAACCCTTGAAGACATTGGTGTAGGAAATGACTTTATGATCAAAATATCAGGTGCCCATGAACTAGCACAAACAATCAACAAATGGAATCTCTTCTTATTAAAAAGCTTTGACACAGCAAAAGAAACCACCAACAGTGTGAAGAGACAAACCACAATGTGGGAAAAAATTTTCAGCTGCTGTTCCTCAGTCAAAGGTCTACTGTCTAGAATCTATAAAGAACTTAAAAATATCAGACCTCCCAAATTAAAAGACACAATCCAAAAATGGGCATCTGAAATGAACAGACATTTCACAGGCAAATAGAAATAGCAAATAAACATGAAAAAATGCTTAACATCACCGGTCATTTGAGAGATTCAAATGAAAATGACACTGAGATTCCACCTCACCCCAGAAAGAATGGCTGCTATCATGAAATCAACCAATAACAAATGCTGCTGGGGCTGTGGGAGAAGAAGAACACTGCTTTACTGCTGGTGGGAGTGTAGACTGGTGCAAGCACTGTGGAAATCAGTATGGAGATACCTCAAAGAACTAGGACTGGAAGTCCCATTTGACCCAACTATTCTTCCGCTGGGTATCTTCCCCAAAGAATTAAAAGAATCATACCACAGTGATATATGTGCACCCATGTTCATAGCAGCAAAATTTGCAATAGGTAAAATTTGGAAGCCACCCAAATGCCCACCAACTGGAGAGTGGATAAAGAAAATGTGTTTTTTTAATAAAATGGAGTACGACTCAGCCATAAATAATGAGAAATTAGAGACATTTATAGCTAAATGGATGGACATTAAGGTGACACTCTTAAGTGAAATATATAGGACACATGTGTGTAAATACTAAATAGTTTCTCTAGTGTGAGAAACTGAAAGTGTAAGTAAAGACTAAAAGGTATAATAGATAATGTGAGATAGGAGTAAAAGGAGCAAATGGGAAGGGGAAGTGGGAGGAGTAGGGGAAAGGAAAAAAGGGAGTGGAATAAATATGAGTAAATGAAAAAATGGAACAAAGTCTTTGTAAATAGGGAGGGATGGAGGGGTTGAAGGGAGGGTAGGGGAATGGGGAAAAAATAAGAACCAAGAGATATTATGTATAGGTGCAAATTTCCAATGATTAACATCATTATATTGCATACGTAAAATGTACCAATAAAATTAATTTAAAAAATATTTTTAAAGTCTTAAATTATTAAAACTTTAATCTTAATTCTTAAAATAGAGATGTTGCACTTTAGATACATAAAATGATAAAATATTTTTGTACATAGAATAACTTAAATTTCAAAAAGTAGGTATTTATATAATCACATATTTAAAGTAAAGCAATTCATGTAAAATTTTTAACAAATTTAAATAAAATATCTTACTTGAGTAATGGAACTGTACATTATAAAATAACCTTAAGGTATCAAAGAGGAATTTTAAACTGACATAAATGGAGAGATAAAATGTTTTTAAAAATAAGGAGATTTTTATCTTTCTTCTTGATCTAAGCTTATGAACTGCCAGATATTGTAAATTTATTGTCAATTCATTGCAACATTCTTTTTAAAACAGTATGACATACAAACCAAACATCATAATCATTAATTTATTTTGAATGCACACTATAAACCTGTAGACATGAGAAGGCAAAGTACACAATAGCTGAAGCTCCTTGTCATGTCACAGAAAGGTTTGGTCTCCACATGGCTCACAGGAACACATCTACCAGCTTTTATAGCTCACTGAGTTTCAAATTGGTAAATTCACAACATTTCAAGTTCAAAGCACTATACAATGAGAGGCATAATTTTTTTCATATACTGAGGACATGGTAATCTTACATGTTTCAGTTATACAGTTTATTAGATAGTAAACTTTAAAGTGAATAAAGAAAGTGGAAAGATTATACAAAAATGACAAGAATTGGGTTAAATATATATGTATATGTATATATATATGTTCAAAACCACCAATTTAGAAAAACATGCACAATACAGACAACAATGGATACATATTAATCTTTTATATATAACCACCATTTTCTAAATAGTCTTCAAGAGCAAGATATATCACTTTCCTATAACTTGAGACTACTTCAATATCTTACTTAATCCTGAAGTGGGAACTACTGCCCTATATTTAGCTGTTTGTTAGTTGGTAGATTAAATTGAATAAGAGACTTGTAAAACATAAATGAATACCATTCAGAAATATGTAGTGTTTATTATGTCAAAATATTATAGGAATGCAAGTCTGACACTTATTTTATTGTCCTAAAACTTTTATGTCCATCTTCTGATGAGAAGGACATGGAATTCTTATATATCATTCAGTTGTGGATAATGACCCTTATTATTCCAGTGAATTAGTGTTTGTCAAATGGTAGAGAAGCACCAGATGTAGATTCTAAATGCAGTAATCTTGACTTGAAAGCAATTGACCCAAACTTTGCAGCTGATAATCGTTATAAACAATGTCATATGAAAAAGAAGTGCTTTTTCATTATAAAATATTTAAAATTGAGGTTTGCAGAAATATTATATTACTATAGTTATAAAATTGCAAACACTTTCTCTTTTTGCACAAAAGTTTTCCTTCACAGCACAGAATTTTTACATTTTACAATTAACACTTAAATGAGGACTCAAATTTATAATATGAACTTTCAAGTGCTTGTGCCTCCAAATGTCCAAGATCATGTTTGTAAAGTAAAGAGAAGCTGGAAAAGGAAAACAACAAGATTTTTTTTTTTTTTGCAAAATTAGATCAAAGAATTTTTTAGAAGAAAAAAAGACAAGAGGAAAAGCATAAATGCCTAGCATCACTGCTATTTTAATTGCCGAGAACATGCTGTCTTCTGCAGGAATCTAAAAGCAGCACACTTCACCTCTTTGTTTCTGAGACTGTAAATGAGAGGGTTCATCATGGGGATCACAATCGTGTAAAACACAGAAGCCACCTGATCCCTTCCCAAGGAGTAGGACGTCTTAGGTTTTAGATAAGTAAAGATCATAGTGCTGTAAAAGATTGTGACTCCCAGGAGATGGGAGGCACAGGTGGAGAAGGCTTTCTTCTTTCCAGCAGTGGAATTAATTTTCAGGATAGTGGAGAGGATGGACAGATAGGATCCAGATATGATGATGAGGGAGAGCAGTAAATTGGATCCAGCACAAATGAATATAATGAGTTCAACCTCAGAAGTGTCACTGCAGGACAGGGCTAAAATTGGGGATACGTCACAGAAAAAGTGCTGGATGACATTAGAGTTGCAGAAGTGCAGTCTGCTCATTGAAACTGCATTCACAGTGGAATATACAGAGCCCATCACATAGGAGCCAGCAAGTAGGGCACAACACAGTCTTGTGGACATAATGACTGAATAGTGCAGGGGGCTGCAGATAGCTACATAGCGATCATAGGCCATTGAGGAGAGAAGCAAACATTCAGCAGCACCAAAGACTATAAAAAAGAACATCTGGGTGAAGCAGCCCAGGAAGGAGATGCTCTTGGTGGAAGTCAGTAAGTTCTGTAAGGTTTTAGGGGTGATGACACTTGAGTAGCTGAGGTCGAGAAATGACAGGTGAGTGAGAAAAAAGTACATTGGGCTGTGAAGCTGGGGATCCAGGCGAATGATCATTATCATCCCCGTGTTCCCCAGCACTGTGACCAGGTAAATCAGGAGAAAGAGCACAGAGAGGACCAGCTGTGTCTCTGCAGAGTCCGTCAGCCCCATGAGGATGAAGTCAGGCACAGTGGTGGAGTTCCATCTACCCATGGTGTCCTGCTGCACTTGTCTGCTGAATAATAATTTTTAAAAATTACCCTGTCTAAGAAACATTCTTATGTGAATGGGTCAGTATTTTCCATAGTGTTCCTAGAAATTATTGTAAACCATTGTGAAGAAGAGTGAAGAAAGTACAATCACCATGTATAGTTATGGGTATAAAATGACATTTGTTTCTGATACATTAAAGGATTACATCCTGTTTTTAGCATGAAACTGATTCTACTCTAAACTGATCTCATTATTAACACATTCAATTCTCAGAAATATATTATACCATAAGGGATATTTTTCATATACCTTACTTCCAAACAATGGGCACAGTGATTACTTATGTAAAAAAGAGCAGGTACATATTGCCACTGATTCTACCTGATTGTTTTGACTTCAGAGAACAGACTTACAATACTATTTTCTTGATCAGGACTTGTTTTACCAATCCTGAACGAGGATATATAATTGACCATGCTAAAAACCATTTTTAGTGCATTATTCACTGTCCTTTTTTCCCAATAATTTATCATACTAATTATACTAATTAAAGTAATTTATTTCTGGGGAATTAGGTGAGTCACATTAATATTAAATTCCTGAAGATATAGTAACTCAGACAGAAAAATCAATCTTTAAAACTTTTGGATTTTTAAAACTAGGCTTCTTCTCTAGCTTCTTCTGGCTGAGAGCAGGAATCCCTTCCTGTCCTCAGTCTAATGACTGCAGAGAGAATTACTGCTCAGTCTCAGAAATACCATGACTGCCTGAGAAGAATATTCAGACACCATCCCAGGAGGTCAAGGTCTGCTTTAAGTTGGAAAAGGGAGCCAGGGAGCAAGGAGTCACCTGGATATAAAAGCCCTGGAAGAAATTAACACTCAGAGACAGAGATTTGTGGTGAGTAGAGACTCCTGTCTCTCCTGTGAAGTAAATAAACCCTTTCTTTCCATCAAAATCATTTGTCCCCACTTTTTGAAGCACCCAGAGGCATTGTGGACCTTCAGCTCTGGTAACAATGTATCTTTTAACTTGCCCATTCAAAATCAATTTTCTTTATATATTTTGTTTTCAGAATAAGTACACTGCTTGTGTACTTTCATTTCACAAACTCTATATTCTTTTCTGCAAATCTTAACATTACTTTTGATGAGGCCCACATATGTTTGTACATATTTTAAAATAAAATTCCCTTTATTTTATCTAGCATAATCCCCTCCAGTTCTCAGAATGATACTCACTGTGCAACAAGGATGCTGAAAAAACTGTCTTCCAATATTCTCTGTTTAGAAATTTGTCAAGCAGAAAATATTCTCATAAATAAAGTATGTAACAATATGGTGGGTAGGAAATTATTGTAATCTGTGTGTTTTTCTAGGAATAATTTTTTGCATTCATTTTTTTTAATTCTGAGGTAAAATGTATCACCCTAGAAACTTTTTTAAAGTCTTGATCAGATGGAAAGGTCACCCAAAGTTTCCTCTGAAAAGGATCTGAAGGAGGACCTGTGAATGGAAACAGACCAGTGTGTGCCTCTCCTCCCAGTCGGCCTCATATACTGTGCATTCAGAACACTGCAGCCTTTGGTCATCCTTGGGGAGCAATTTCCAGGGAAGATATCTTGGCCAAATTCCAAGAACAGAAGTTTGAGGATTTAATGAACACAAGATTTTTCTTTTCCCCTAGAAAAGGGAATGTAGAACACAAACAGTTCATCCTCACATATCATGCTCCAAAATTCTGTTGAACTTCATTCATTTATTTTTTAAACTTATACACAGTCATATAAATTTGCCAGGAATAATGTTTATATTTGAGTGATTAATCAGAAATTTTTGAAGAGGAAGTTAGAGAAGAAATTTCCTGAGTCATACTTTCTTTACAATTGACACTATGAAGGATGGAACAATAAAATATTTGGCCTGGAAATGTTTTATACTTAAATGAATGACTTGGCCATACACATAACACATATTCATTAGAAAAAAGTAGAAAACATTGAATTACAAAAAAAGCAATTCAAAAATAAAATCAGAAATAATTTTTCGATAACAAAAGAAATGTGTCCTTAGTTCAAGATATGATTAATAAATCACCATCAGACAGATAAAAAAACTAGAGCAGTTGAGGAATATGATGGAAAATCAACAGAGGAAACAAATGGAATCCATAAAACAGATGCAAACAGATTTCCAGGAGATTGAAACCTCCATTGAAAGTTTATGCAGCAGAATCTGCCAACATGAGGACAAAATTTCAGATATAGAAGGCAGGATGAAATAGTGACCAAGAAAATAAAGCTTTCTTAAAAATAGTAAGGCACCATGAGAAATCAATTCAGCAGATGCTAGATATTGCAAAGAATATAATGAGTGATCAGAGTCAATGAAGAAATAGAAGAGACTTCAAATGACATAAAAAACGTGTTCACAGAAGTAATGGCAGAAAACTTCCCAAGCAGGGGAAAAGAACTTAACATACAGATAAGTGAGGCATACAGGACTGCCACCAGCCAGGATAAAAGAATCTACATCTAGGCATATAATAGTTAAGATTGCAGAAACCCAACAAATGAACATAATTCTACAATCATTTAGAGAAAAGAAACAAATCACATGCAAAGGAAAGCCCATCAAAATCACAGCAGACTTCTCAACAAAAACCCTCAAGTCAAGAAGAGCCCGCAGTGACATATTTCAAGCCCTGAAAGAAAATAACCTCCAACTTAGATTGATGTGCTGTGCAAAACTACCTTTCAAAATTGATGGAGAATTAAGATAATTTCATGATGAGGAACATCTGAGGAACTTCATGAATAGCAAACCAGCACTACATAGATTTTAAATAATATCCTAGGAAAAGACAATGAGGATCACAACCCCAGGAAGAACCAGCAGAATGAATCCATCAGGCACAAGAAATTAAATGCAAAGTGGTAGTATCCAACAAAAAGAAGAAGTCAAGAAAAGGATAATTCAGTACATATCAGTTATATCCTTCAATGTTAATGGTCTCCATTCACCAATCAAAAGAAATAGACTGGAAGAATGGGTCAACAAGCAAGGTCAAACAATATACTGCATATAAGAAACACATGTAATTCAAAAAGAAACTCGTAGACTTAAGGTTAAAGGGTGGAAAAAATTACTACATGCAACAGGAACTTGAAAAATAGAAAGAGTAGCTATCCTACTTGCAGATCAAACGGATTTCAAACCAACACAGATTAAGAGGGACAAAGAAGCACACTACATCCTGGTAAATGGAGAAAGCCAAGAGGAAAAAATGACAATCATAAATATGTATTCAGCAGACACTAGTGTGCCAAATTATATAAAAGAAATACTAACAGACATGAAAAATCATATAAGCACTAATACAATACTAGTAGGGGATCTCAATACCCCACTGTCACAAATAAATATCAGCTAGACAGAAAATAAAAAATGAAATACTAGAAATCAACCAAACTTTTGAAAACATGAACTTAACAGATGTTAAAGAGTGTTCCACCACACAAAATCAAAATACACATTCTTTTGGGGTGCACATGTGCTCTTCTCTTACTACATAAATATCTTAGTAATTTCATATATTCATGGGCTCTTTCTAGTCTCCAGTTTATTTCTTAAGTTCTTTTATTGGTACATTTTAGGTATGCAATATGTTTACATTTATCACTGGGTGCTTGTACCTGTACATGATGTATCTTGGTTCTTATTTTTCCCCATTACCTGTGTGCCCTTCACCCCCTCCAGCCTTCCCTATGTACATAGACTTTATTTCGATTTTTTTTCTTTTCTTATAATTTTTCCTTTCCCTTCTTTCCTTTCTACTTCCCCTCCCACCACCCCTATCCCATTGGACCTTTCTTCCTATTTCAAATTATCAATTATTCATTTTAATCATTTTAACACTCATTTACATTTTCAGTCTCTCACACAATGTGTTTTTGTTTATAAAATGGAGTACTACTCCACCATAAAGAATGAGAAACTAGAGTCATTTATAGCTAAATGGATGCGTATCAAGGCCATACTCATAAGTGAAATAAATAGGACACACGTGTAAATTCCAGTTGTTTTTAAAGATATAGTTGTACATTATATTCATATCTGTGTATTTATGATTCAGAAAATACATTGTAGGAATTTTTGTTGTCAGTTTTTTTGATGAGAATGTAAGACTTTGTAGACAACATTTAAGTTAAAGAAATTATTTTACTTTAATTAAACCTAAATCACACTTTTATTACATAGTGTGGAAAGCATTCATAATGTTATTTCTTGAGCATGATATGACCTAGTGGGCTATTGATCTATTGGAGCTTTTCAGAATAACCAGGACAGCACATAGACACTGGGCAACCAAGCACCAGGAACTCAGGCCTGGGAACTGAGGCACTGGGTCGATGGTCAGGACCTGTACATAGATTATGCAGACCCCAAATTTTCCCCTCATGCTGGCTCCCAAGAGCAGAAGGGATGAGAGCAGCTGTGGACCAGGCTCCCCAAGGGCAAACCTGGTAGAGTACAGAGGTCAACATGGAGGGCGGAGCTCATCTCCAGACTGCTGGAAATGGCCTCTCCCACCTGGACAGAGACTGAGAAAAACACAATAAAGACAACATGATTTTCATGTTGCTTCTTCTGTTAGGTCTTGTCCTACAGTAGAATTCAATGGGAAATATTGTTCTTAAATACAAATGCCCCCACAAGGATGCAGAATTACCCACAGTATGTGCAATTGTGTAAGCATTATTCTATTGTGTGTGCACCTACAAGGTCTTACTTTGGTTTGTTAGGTTCTCTTCTGCCAGGGTTGTTTCACAGTCTTTCTAACATTCTAGCATACAGGTATCTGCTAATTCATGAACTGGATCCACTCTGCCCTACGTCTTTCCCTTTTCATTTGTATTCCCCTCCTTTCTCTTCTTTGTTCCTCCTCCTCCAATGACTCTTGAATATCCCCATTCTCCCTGTTTTCTTCTTATATATAAATGTTCTCATTAAGGCATTTCCCCCTAGCCTATCCCGCATAATTTGTCCCTCCTTCTTTCTGAGCCAAAATTAGGAAAAAAATTGAAGAGTTTCTCAAACAAATTATAAATTATATGTTGGTGAATGATTTGTTCTTTAGATATTGACATTATGCATGATTTTTCTGTCTTTATGAAGAAGAGCTATGAATTCAACCTCATAGAAAAGTTCTGTAACAAGACCCTAACCCTAATCATTAATTACCCCATAATAAAATATTTCAGCTCTACCATTATGTTTTAATTTCTTCTTTTTCTTCTCAACACAACATCTTACATGATGATATATAGCAAAGCAGGTATTTGTCCACTAATCATTACCAATTTTACAGTAGTATCCAAGCTGGTTTTGTCTTTACCTTATTTTTCTTTAATAAATAAAAATATCATGTACAGTAAAATGACAAAGTATATTACATGAATGTAGCCTGGAGATGGAACCAGCCAGCCAGAAAAAAACACAACATAGGTTTTGCCCCATTTCTGTGGGGCCTGAGGATGTCTATTTATCCTCTCATTTCTGTTAGTGAAGACTGGAGTCCTGTCCAATGCATGAGACAAGAGGGGGCTACTTAGTAAAGGGCTAGTTGGAGTTCTGTATGCCTCACTTATCTGTATGTCAAGTTCTTTTCCCCTGTTTGGGAAGCTTTCTGCCATTACTTCTATGAACAGATTTTTATGTAATTTGCAGTCTATCCCCTTTCTTCATTGACTCTGATCAGTCTTATTTTATTCCTTGCATTGCCTAGCATCTGCTTGATTGATTTCTCATGGTCCCATACTATTTTTAAGAATTTCTTTTTTCCTGATCATTAACTGCAATCCTGTCTTCTATATCTGAAATTCTGTCCTCACATTCCCACATTCTGCTGCATAAATTTCAGTTGTGTTTTCAATCTCCTGGAAATCTGTTTACATGTGTTTTATAGATTCCATTTGTTTCCTATATTGAGATTCTATCATTTTTCTTGACTCCTTTTATTTATCTTTGTCTACTTGACATTTGTTAATCATGTCTTGAACTAAGGACACAATTTCTCTTGTTATCTGAAAAACTATTTCTAATTTCATTTTTAAATTGTTTTTTTCTATGCAATTTAATGATTTCCACTTTTTTCTAATGAATATATGTTATGTCTATGGCCATGTCCTTCATTTAAAGAATAAAAAATTTCCAGCCCCAAAATTTTATTGTTCCATCCTTCATAGTGTCAATTGTAAAGAAAATACAACTTATGAAATTTCTTCTCTAAGTTCCTTGTCAAAAAATCGTGATTAATGTCTCAAATATGAATATCATTCCTGGTAAGTTTATCTAAACATGTGTCATTTTAAAAAGAAATTAAATGAAGTTCAGCAGAAACTTGGAGCATCACATGAGGAGGTGAAGTGTTTATGTTCTACATTTGGGATTTCTTAGGGAAAAGACAAAATCTTGTGTTCATTAAATCCTTAAACTTTTGTTCTTGGAATTGGGCCAGGAAATCTTCCCTGGAAATTGATCCCTTAGGATGACCAAAGGCTGCAGTGTTCTGAATTCACCATATATGAGGTCAACTGGGAGGAGAGGTACACATTGGTCTGTTTCCATTCACAGGTCTTCCCTCAGATTCTTTTCAGAGAAAACTTCGTGGTGACCTTTCCATTCAATTAAGACTTGAACAGAATTTCTAGGGTGATACCATTTTCCTCACAATAAAAAATGAAAGTAGAAAAGCATAAAGATAAATTACTCCTAGAAAAACCAAGAAGTTACAATAATTTCCTGCTAACAATATGGTTATATATTTTATTTATGAGAATATTTTTTGCCTAACAAATTTCTAAACAGAGAACATTCGAAGAGTTTTTTTTCAGAATTTTTGATGCACAGTAAGTATCATACTGAGAACTGCAGAGGATTATACTGGATAAAATAAAGGGGATTTTACAAAATAAATATGTACACATATCAGTTGGGCCTCACTATAAGCAAAGTTAGATTTAGAGAAAAAAGAATATAGAGCTTGTGAAATGAAAGTATATAAGCAATGTACATATTCTGAAAATATAATGTTTAAAGAAAATTGATTTTGAATGCACAGGTTAAAAATACATTGTTACCAGAGGTGAATGTACATCCTGCCTCTGACTATCTCAAAAAAATGTGGGGAAAGTCCTTTTGGTGGAAAGAAAAGGGTGTATTTACTCCATAGAAGAGACAGGAGCCTCTGCTCCCCACAAATCTCTGTCTCCCTGTGTTAATTTCTTCCAGGGCTTTTATGTCAAGGTAAATCCAAGCTCCCTGCCTCCCTTTTCCAAGTTAAAGCAGACCTTGAACTTTGTGGTTGGTATCTGAATGTTCTTCTCAGGCAGTCATGGTATTTCTGAGGCACTCAAAGTGGGGACAGGAAGAGTATTCCTGGACTTGGTCAGTAGAAGCTGGACATGCAACCTATTTTTAGAAATCCAAAAGTTTTCAAGATTAATATTTTTCTCTCAGTTACTATATCTCCAGGAATTTAATATTAATGTGACTCACCTAAGTCCCCAGACAGAAATTACTTTAATTCATATAAGTCATTGGGAACAAATGGGCACTAAATAATACACTAAAAATGTTTTTCTATGGTCATTTATATGTCCTCATTCAGGATTGGTAAAACAATTTCTGATCAGGAAGACAGTATTGTAAATCAGTTGTCTGAAGTCAAAATATGCAAGTTTGATCAGTGTGAATGTGTAACTGCTCTTTTTTAATTTAGTAATCTCTGTTCCCTCTTTAGGTAGTAAAGTATGTTGGTAAGAGTTCTTATGGTATAATCTTCTCTTGAGAATTCAATGTGTTAATAATGAAATGAGTTTAGAATAGTATCATTTTCATATGAAAAATAGGATGTAACCCTTTAATATATCAAAAACAAATGTCATTTTATACTCATCTACACATGGCAATTGTAGTTTTTCACTCTTCATCACAATGGTATTCATCAATTTCTAGGAACACTATTGAAAGTACTGAGCCACTCACATAAAAATATTTCTGGAGATGGAGTAATATTTGAAATTTATTATTCAACATATAGGTGCAGCAAAACATGGGTAGATGGAACTCCACCAATGTGCCTGGCTTCATCCTCATGGGGCTGACAGACTCTGCAGAGACACAGCTGGTCCTCTCTTTGCTCTTTCTCCTGATTTACCTGATCACATTGCTGGGGAATGCTGGGATGATACTGATCATTCGCCTGGATCCCCAGCTTCACAGCCCCATGTACTTTTTTCTCACTCACCTGTCATTTCTCGACCTCAGCTACTCAAGTGTCATCACCCCTAAAACCTTACAGAACTTACTGACTTCCACCAAGAATATCTCCTTCATGGGATGCTTCATCCAGCTGTACTTTTTTATAGTCTTTGGTGCTGCTGAATGTTTACTTCTCTCCTCCATGGCCTATGATCGCTATGTAGCTATCTGCAGACCCCTGCACTATCCAGTCATTATGTCCACAGGACTGTGCCATGCACTGCTCGCTGGCTCCTATGTGGTTGGGTTTGTGGATTCCACTGTGAATGCAGTTTCCATTAGCCGACTGCACTTCTGCAACTCTAATGTCATCCAGCATTTCTTCTGTGACACATCCCCTATTTTAGCCCTGTCCTGCAGTGACACTTCTGAGGTTGAAATCATTATATTCATTTGTGCTGGATCCAATTTACTGCTCTCCCTCATCATCATATCTGGATCCTATGTGTCCATTCTCTCCACTATTATGAACATTAATTCCACTGCTGGAAAGCAAAAAGCCTTCTCCACCTGTGCCTCCCATCTCCTGGGAGTCACCATCTTCTACAGCACTATGATCTTTACTTACCTAAAACCAAAGTCATCCTACTCCTTGGGAAGGGATCAGGTGGCTTCTGTGTTTTACACAATTGTGATCCCCATGCTAAATCCCCTCATTTACAGTCTCAGAAATAAAGAGGTCAAAAGTGCTGCTGTTAGAGTCCTGCAGAATTGAGTGGGTTCTAGACAATTAAAAGAACAGAGCTGCTAGGCATATTCACTTTTCTGCTTGTCTTTATTTTTCCTCTGAGAAATTCTTTGATCTCATTTTAAAGAAAATTAAATCTTGTTTTTTTCTCCTTTCTGGTTGGTCTTTACTTAACAAACAAGGCCTTGCCATTTGGAGGCAGATGTACTTAGAAGTTCATATTATAATTTGGAGTCATCAATTACATATTATATCTCAGAAGGAAAAAATCTGTGCTGTTAAGAAAAACTTTTATGAATAAAGAATAATTTTGTAATTTTGTAAACTATATTGTGTAATATTTCTGCACACCTAAATTTTGAAATATTTCATAATAAAAAAGCACATCATTTTTACTGTTATTCTGTATATAGTGATTTTCAGCCGCAATGTTTGGCTCAATTGCTTTCAAGTCAAGATTACTGCATTTCGATTTTACATCTGCTGCTTCTCTAGCATTTGGCAAACACTAATTCACTGAAATAATAAGGTTCATTATGCATAACTACATGATACACAATAATTCCACGTTTCTATCATCAGAAGATGGACATACAACTTTTAGTATAATAGAATAACTGTTGGCCATTATCACCAGAAAGCCTAGAATTGTAGAATATTTTGACATAATAAACACTACATATTTCTGAATAGTATTCCTTAATGTTTTACAAATCTCTTTTATTCAATTAATTTACAAACTAAAGAACAGCTAAAAAAAAGGGGGGCAAAAGTTCCCACTTTAGGATTAGGTAATATATTGAAGAAGAATTAATTTATAGGAAAGTGATATATCTTAATGTTGAAGACAATTTAGAAAATGATGATTATATATAAAAGAGAAATACATATCCATCCTTGCCTGTTTTGTGCATGCTTTTCTAAATTAGTGGTTGTTAATATATGTCTATATATATTTGAGAAAATTCCTGTCAATATATATTTGACACAATTCCTGATTCTTGTACAATCTTTGCCACTTTGTTTATTAAAGTTAAAGTTAACTCTCAAGTAAAGTGCATAATTAAAACATGTAAGATTAGTATGTACTAAGAATGTGAGAAAAATTGTGTCTCTTATTGTATAATGCTTTGAACTTGAAATGTCCTGAATTTACCAATTTCAAAATCAGTGAGCAATAACACCTATTAGGTATGTTCCTGTGAGCCATGTAGAGACCAAACCTTTTTGTGACATGACAATGAGCTTCAGCCATTGGATTCTTTGCCTTTTCTCCTGATGTCTAAAGGTTTATAGCGTGCTTTAAAAATAAATTAGTGATTATCATGCAAAATCTCTGTAGTATTCTGTTCAGTCTGTTTGAATTATAGCAAAATTTAATTCTAATTTTTCTTTGCTCTGTTAATTCTAGTTGACCATGTATTTGTGTGAGTAGAATATTGAAGTACCCACAATTATTGTGTTGAATTCTATGTGACCTTTTTATATCAAGAAGTACTTCAGGAAACTGGGTACAGCAATGTTGGGTACATGTATGTTTACAATGGTTGTCTCTTGGTAAATTGCTCCCTTTGCCAATAGGCAGTGGCCTACTTTCACTGAACTGAATAATTTCTGTTGAGGTCTACACTTGTGGATCTAAGCCTAGCTCCTCCAACTTGTTTCATTCTTCAAGCTGAAGGAAGTTCCTTTAACTTTCAAGCAGTGTCTTTTGGAGCCACATGTGATTATTTCTGGCACCATATATCTGGGTGTTGTGTTCTGAACAAATCACTAATTTTATGTCACTCACTGAAGACTTAAGGCAATTTCAATAAATACTGTTAAATGTTTTTACTAATGTGTTCATTTTCTTCTTTTTCTAGTGTTTGTTTCATATCATGTATTTTTTTCTCTCTCTTTTTTTAAACTATTCCTACAATTAGATTCATTTTTCCCCTTAGTCTCATGAGTGTTACTACCCTATTTATCTGTTTGGAAAATTCCTTTAAGGATTTTTTTCAACACTTTTTATTCAGTAAATATTTCTTTAAACTTACCTTTGAAGATCTTTATTTTTCCTTCAATTTAACTAGATATAGAACAGTAAGTTTGCAATTATTTCCTTCAGGGTTTGAAATAAATCTATTCAACTTTTCCGGATTTTACATTTACAGGTGAAAAAATTTGCTTATGTATCTGAGTTAATAATTCTATGTGATTTAGCCTTTCTTTCTATCTACTCAATCTTCTAAGTCTAAAATTTGTGCAATTTGACTAGAATATGTTATGAGGTGTTTCTGTTTTTGTCATATTTATTTGCCTGTTCTCTAGTAGATTTCCTACAATTCCAGTGAATAAGTTTTCTATGCCATTGGCTTGTACTTTATCATCCTATTCTCGTCTTCATTTTAATTCTTTGAGATTTTCAAAGGGTTCTCAAATAATCTTCTCAATATTTCTCTCTCTTTATTCTCTTACTGGGCCATTTTTGCAGCACATCCATTTTGTCCTTTAATTCTGAAATTGTTTCTTATTATTCATGTTAATTTTTAAGACTTTCAGTTAAATTTTTAATTTGACTGTTTAAGGATTGACTTCTAGAATTTCTTAGTTCTTTTCCCAGAATTTCTAATTTTAGTGAAGCAGTTTATCATATATTATACCATGATTTCCTGTTTGATTCATTCAGGTCTCTAATGTATCTCCTTTGATCTCCACTGTATCTCCTTTGATCTCCTTAAATATTTAATTATTTCATTAATTCAGCTAATATTTTCACCATTTTTGCTATCATTAATCATTTTCACAATCATTTTTTTAAATTCTTTGAAATTTCTTCCAGTGCAATAACAATTTGAAAGGTTTTGAGAGGGATTTATGAACTTGGGAAACATACTATTTTCTTGTTTTCTGATGATTCTTTGTGTGTATATGCATCTGTGTGTGAGTGTGTGTGTTTGTGCATGTGTTTGTGGTGAAGTTTGAAGATTACTGGGAATGAGTAGTGGAAGACCTATTGTTTGGAGATCTTTTGAGTAAGTGGCTTTGTTGTTGTTATGTGTCTTAGTCTATGGTGTTTCAGCATGGAACCATGAAATCTGACCCATGGTTCTCTACTTTAGCAAGAGGTTGAATTTTTAGCACAATTTTTTAGGACATAAGTACCAATAATGTCATTATTTTGATGAACAAAACATATATCAACATGTAATTTAAAACTTATTTGCAATAGCTACTTGCCCTTTTGGCTCAGGTCAAGTGTAAAATATCTTTGTAAAATTCACTACACAGAAACAGGAGGAAGAATAATAAGTTGGTAAAGGAGGAAAATAGGCCTTCATGAGAATATATATATGTATAAGAAAAAGGGAGGGAGGGAATATTTGAGGGAGTATGAGAATAGAAGGAAGAAAAAGGAGAAGAGAAAGGCATATAAATGGAAAATGGGAACAAAATATGGGGAAATTGAACCCAACTAATAAACTAGCCAATGCTTGTATTTGACAAATTTTGTGTAGGGGTCAAAAGTCAGGGAAAAATCTCACTAGGTTTTCTGGCTATTCTTGACTAGAAAGAGTTAAAGCATCACTGGAGGGAACAATTAACAAGACAAGGGGGAGCTGAAAAAACAGAGCACTGAGACTGATAGCAGGTGCCAAAGTCAGATTATCTTCCTTTCCCCACCTCCAGTAAAATTCCATGGAGTTGAAAGGGAGAGGGGACTATGTAACTTTTATTTAGTATACATATGTATATGTTTTATTCCGTCACTCTAGGGTCAATATATAACTGCCCTATATACTTAATCACTAACTAGACCTTCTATGTAAAGTTCCTCCTCACCAACCTATAAGTTCCAGAGCTACGGCCCTCATAAGGACAAGATGGCCCACCTAGGTATGTGCACATAGACAGTGGAACCTCAGGGTAGGGATCAGGGTCTGGGATCCACCTATTCCAGTCCAGAGAACCAATCAGGTTGTGACAAGTTCCAGGTGTGGACCTGGGAGAGAGAATCATTTTGACTAAAGAAAGCTGAAGACAAAACTTCACAGTTATTATCCTTTCTGAAGCCCCCTACCTACATCTCACAGGGTAGCTTTCTGTGCTTTCCATGCTTTCCTCTTTGCTTGCAAATAAAGTGTCTCTGCTTTTCCTTTTAACCTTCATTCCCCTAACTCCTTGTGGCTTAGTTTAAGAATCCAATGAGCTACTCAGACAGCAAAGCTGCGGTGCACATCCCCAGACACAACAGTTAGGAAACCACATAAAACAACCCTGATATGAGAGAAAATGACCAAAGAAAGTAAACCTATAGCTACAAAAGCAGTAGTCTTAATTATAATATAATTACACACATACACACACACACACATACACACTGATACACTGATTATTCCTCCTTGTGGGGGCACTCCTGACACTTCAATATCCTCTGTATTGAGAATGAAGGTGAAAGTAAAAGAGAGTATCTACATAATCTGTGTGCAGGTCCTGACCAGTGGCCCAGGTTCCTCATATACCCAGCCCTTGTTCTTGGTTGCATGCTTATCCAATGTCTATGAGACACTCAGTTTAATCAGAATGGCTCCCATAGATCAAAAGATTACATTAGGTTCATGGACTAACATAATATAAATGTTTTCTACTTCATGTAATAAAGAAAATTAATCAGCTTTAATTAAATTAAAATTAAAGCATTTCTTAACCTAAAATGTTGTTGACAAGTTCATACATTCTACTGATTGGTTTGCACAAAAAAGTTGATATATTTTCTAAATCATGAAAATACAAATGAATGAATATAAAACTATGCCATATAAAAATACATTGAGAGTGGAGAGTGGAAATAGTCTATAAATATATGAAATTACTAAGACCCTTATGTGATGAGAAAAGGGCCTTAACAATATATCAAACAGTAAATATTTATTAAATTCCTAGTCCTAATCACAAAGAAAGACAACCGGGAATATCTACAAATATGGATTCTAGAAAAGACAGATATTGCACTTAAATATAAAAAGATTATAATAAATGGCATAATTTCATCACTTCTTTGAAAGTGTAATATGCTACATTTTAACCTATTTGGATACAATAATTTGAATTTCAAATAGTAGTTATTTTTATAATCACATGTTTGGAATAAGGCAATCAGTTTAATAATTTTTAAACAAATTCAAATAAAATAGTTTACTTGGGAAATGAAACTGTACATTATGCAATAACCTTAAGATATCAAACAGAATTTTTAAACTGATATTATAAATGTAAAGATGAACATTTTAAAAATAGGAGATTTTTATCTCTCTTCTTGATCTAAGTTTAAGGACTGCAAGATATTGTAAATTCATTATCAATTCTTTCTTTGCAAGAAGTTTATTTTAAAAGAATAACACATGAGGCAAATGTGAGAATCAATAATTTATTTCAAAAGAACACTATAAACCTGAAGACAACAGAGAAAGGCAAAGGATCCAGGCTGAGGCTCATTGTCATGTCACAGAAAGGTTTGGACTTGATGTGGCTCACAAGAACACACGTAACACCTGTTATTGCTGACTGATTTGCAAATTGGTAAATTCAGTACATTTCAAAGCACTATACAATGAGAGTAGTCATTTTTCTCATATGCTGAGTACATGGTAATCTTACATGTTTTCATTTTACAGAGTTTATTAGATAGTAAACTTTAAGATAAAGTGGCAAAGATTATACAAGAAATGACAGGAGTTGTGTTAAATATATAGACATATATTAATAACCACAAAATTAGAAAAGCATGCACAAAACAGGCAACACTGATATTTATTTCTCTCATATATAATCGTTTTCTAAATTGCCTTCAACATTAAGATATATCACTTTACCATCACTTAATTCTACTTCAATATATTACCTAATCCTAAAGTAGGAATTGCTGAACTTTTTTTAGCTGTTTGTAAGATTGTAAATTAAATTGAATAAAAGAGATTTGTAAAACATAAGGGAATACTATTCAGAAATACATAGTGCTTATTATGTTAAAACATTATAGGATTCCAAATCTTCTGGTGATAATGGCTGAGACATTTTATTGTTCTAAAATTTTTATGTCCATCTTCTGATGAGAGAGATATGGAATTATTATATATCATGCATGTGGGCATGTAGAACCTTATTATTTCAGTGAATTAGTGTTTGTCAAATGCTAGAGAAGTTACATATGAGAATCTAAGTGCAGTAACGTTGAATTGAAAGCAATTGCCCCAAACTTTGCTGCTGAACATCACTATAAACAGAATGACACATTAAAAATGAATTGATTTTTCTTTGTAAAATTATTTGAAAATGGATTTTTGGATAAATATTGTATTTATATAGATCATAAAATTACAACAATTTTCACTTTTTGCGTAAAAATTTTCCTTAATTGCACAGACTTTTACACCTTAGATTGAACACTTAATTGATAACTCCAAAATATAATATGAATTTGGAAGTTTCTCTCTCTCAAAATTACCAAGATCAAGTTTGGTAGGTAAAGAGGAGCTGGAAAAGGGAAAAAAGGATTTTTTTATAGAATCACCCCAAATAATTTCTTAGAAAGAAAAGACAAGGGGAAATATGTAAATGCCTAGCAATACTGTTATTTTAATTGTCCAGCACCCTCCCTCCTCTGCCATACTCTCAGGGAAGCTTTCTTCACCTCTTTGTTTCTGAGACTGTAAATGAGAGGATTCAGCATGGGGATCACAATTGTGTAAAACACAGAAGCCACCTGATCCCTTCCCAAAGAGTAGGACGTCTTCGGTTTTAGGTAAGTAAAGATAGTACTACTGTAGAAGATGGTGACTCCCAGGAGATGGGAAGCACAGGTGGAGAAGGCTTTTTGCTTTCCAGCAGTGGAATTAATATTCAGAATAGTGGATATAATGGACACATAAGATCCAGATATTATGCTGAGAGACAGTATGAGGGTGGACCCAGCACAGATGAATACAATAATTTCAACCTCAGAAGTGTCACTGCAGGACAGGGCTAAAATTGGAGATGTGTCACAGAAAAAGTGCTGGATGACACTAGACTCGCAGAAGTGTAGTCTGCTCATGGAAACTGCAACCACAGTGGAATCCACAAAGGCAATAACATAGGAGCCAGTGAGCAGGGCATGGCACAGTCTTGTGGACATAATGACTGGATAGTGCAATGGGCTGCAGATAGCTACATAGCGATCATAGGCCATAGAGGAGAGAAGCAAACATTCAGCAGCAACAAAAAGGATAAAGAAGAACATCTGGGTGAAGCAGCCCAGGAAGGAGATGTTCTTGGTGGAAGTCAGTAAGTTCTCTAAGGTTTGAGGTGTGACAACACTTGAGTAGCTAAGATCGAGAAGTGACAGGTGAGTGAGAAAAAAGTACATGGCAGTGTGAAGCTGGGGATCCAGGCGAATGATCAGTATCATCCCCATGTTCCCCAGCACTGTGATCAGGTAAATCAGGAGAAAGAGCACAGAGAGGACCAGCTTTGCCTCTGCAGAGTCTGTCAGACCCATGAGGATGAAGCCAGGGACACTGGTGGAGTTCCATCTACCCATGGTGTTTTGCTGCACTTATCTGTTGAATAATGAATTTTAGAAATTATTCTGTCTCCAACATTTTTTTGTTTATATGAATGGCTCAGTATTTTCAAAAGTGTTCCTAGAAACTGGTGAAAACCATTGTGAAGAAGAATGAAAAAAATGCAATCACCATGTATAAATATGGCTATAAATGCCACTTGTTTGATATATTGAATGGTTACATCCTGGTTTTAGCATGAAACTGACACTATTCTAAACTCTTTCCATTATCAACATATTCAATTTTTAGGAAAATATTATACCCTAAGGAAATTTATCCACATACTTTCCTTCAAAAAAGGCCACAGAGTTTACTTATGTAAAAAAGAGCAATTACATATCGCCACTGATTCTAACTAGATATTTTGACTTCAGAGAACAGACTTACAATTCTGTGTTCCAGATCAGAACTTGTTTTACCAATGCTGAATTAAAATATGTAATTGACCATGTAAAAAAAGCATTTTAGTGTCTTATTTAGTGCCCATTTGTTCCCAAAGACTTATTATAGTAACTAAAGTAATTCCTGTCTGGGGACATGGGTGAGTCACATTAATTTAAAATTCACATAGATACAGTAACTGAGAGAAAAAATTAATCTCAAAAATTCTGGATTTTAAAAAATAGTTTGTGTCTCTAGCTTCTACTGGCCAAGCTTCTACTGTTCCTGTCCTGCACACAAATGACTGCACAGAGAATGAATGCTCAGTCTCAGAAATATCATGAGTGCATTTGAAGAGCATTCAGATACCACCCCAGGAAGTCAAGGTCTGCTTGAACTTGGAAAAGGGGGACAGGGAGCTCGGAGTCACCTGGACATAAAAGACCTGGCAGAAATTAACACATGGGAGACAGAGATTTGTGGGGAGAACAGAGTCCTGTCTCTCCTGTGGAGTAAAGAAATCCTTTTCTTTCTATCAAAATGACTTGTCCCTACTTTTTTGAGGCAGCCAGAGGCAGTATGGTAACAATGTATCTTTTAATTTGCCCATTCAAAATCAACTTTCTTCACAATATTATATTTTCATAATATGTATATTGCTCGTGTACTTTCATTTCACAAACTTGATATTCTTTTTTCAGCAAATCTTAACTTTACTCATAATGAGGCCCAAATGATATGTTTGTACCTATTTTTTAATAAAATCCCCTTTATTTTATCTAGTATAATCCCCTGCAGTTCTCAGAATGATACTTACTGTGCACAAAAGTGTCTGAAAGACTGTCTTCTAATGTAGTCCACTTAGAAAATTGTCAAGCACAATACATTCTCAGAAATAAAATATTTAACCATATGGTGAACAGCAAATTATTGTAATCTGTTTGTTTTTCTAAGGGTAATTTATATTTATGTTTTTCTGCATCCATTTTTTAAAATTCTGAGTTGATCTGTGTTACACTAGAAATTTTGTTCAAGTCTTGATCAAACGGAAGTGTCACCACAAAGTTTCCTGTTAAATGAATCTGAGGGAGGACCTGTGAATGGAAACAGATCATTGTGTGCCTCTCCTTCCAGTACGCCTCATATATTGAGCATTCAGGACACTCCATCCTTTGGTCATCCTTGGGGATCAATTTTTAGGGAAAATTTTTTGGCCCAATTCCAATAACAAAAGTTCAAGGATATAATGAACTCAAGATTTCTCCTTTTCCCTTACAAATCCCACATGTAGAAAACCAACACTTTTTCTTCTCATGTCATGCTCTAATTTCATTCATTTTTTAAAAAATTGACATACAATCAATAAAGTTGCCAGGAATAATGTTTACATTTGAGTGATTAATCACAAATTTTTTTGACTAGAAAGTTAGTGAAATTTCCTGAGCCATACTTGCTTTAAAATTGACACTATGAAGGATGAAACAATAAAATTTTGGGCCTGGAAATATTTTATACTTAAATGAATGACTTGGCCATAGACATAATGCATATTCATTAGAAAAAAAATGGAAAACATTTAGTTGCACAGAAAAAAAGCAATTTAAAAATGAAATTATAGGGCTGGCGATTTAGCTCAGTGGTTTCACCGCCTGCTGTGCAAGTGCAAGAACCCGAGTTCAATCCCCGGTATGAAAAGAAAAAAAAAATGAAATCATAAATAATTTTTTAGATGATATGAAAAATTGTGTCCTTAGTTGAAGACATGATGAATAAATCTCAAGCAGACAAAGACAAAAATAATAGAGTAGAGGAATATGATTGAATCTCAACATAGGAAACAAATGGAATCCATAAAACAGATGCAAACAGATGTCCCAGAGATTGAAAACTCCATTGAAAGTTTATGCAGCAGAATGTGCCAATGTGAGGACAGAATTGCAGATATAGAAGACAGGATTGAAATTACAGACTGGGAAACAAAGCTTTCTTAAAAATAAAAAAGGACAATGAGAAATCAATTCAGCAGTTACTAGAAAATGCAAAGAATAAAATAAGACTGATCAGAGTCAATGAAGGAACAGGAAAGACTGCAAAAGACATTAAAAAAGAAAAAACTTCACAGAAGTAATGGCAGAATACTTTCCAAATAGGGGAAAAGAACTTGACACACAGATAAATGAGGCATACAGGACACCAACTAGCCAGGATAAAAAAAAAATCTACACCTAGGCATATAATAGTTAAAATTGCAGAATCCCAATAGAAAAACAAAATTCTACAAGCAGTTAGAGAAAAAAAACAAATCACATACAAAGGAGAGACCATCAGAATCCCAGAAGACTTCTCAGCAAAAAGCCTGAAGTCAAGAAGCGCCTAGTGTTATGTATTTCAAGTCCTAAAAGAAAACAACCTCCAACCCACATTGATGTACCCTGGAAAACTACCTTTAAAAATTGATAGAGAAATAAGGTACTTTCATAACAATGAGTACATGAGGAACTTCATGAATACCAAATTAGCATTCCAAAAATTTTAAATAATATTGTATTAAAAGACAATGAGGATCACAATCCCAGGAAGAAGAAGCAGAATGAATCCATCAGGGAAGACAAGAAATTAAATGCAAAGAAGGATAATCCAACAAAAATCAGAAGTCATGACAAGGACAAATCAATACATATCAGTTAAACGTTAATTGTCTCCATTCACCAATCAAAAGAAATAGACTGGAAGAATGGGTCAACAAGCAAGATCCAACAATATACTGCATATAAGAAACACATGTAATTCAAAAAGAAACTCATAGACTGAAAGTTAAAGTGTAGAAAACAATACTCCATGCAAAAAGAACCTGAAAAAAAGCAGGAGTTGCTATCCTATTTGCAGATCAAATGGATTTCAAACCAACACCGATTAAGAGAGACAAAGAAGGACACTACATCTTTGTAAAGAGAACAATCCAAGAGGAAGAAATGACAATCATAAATATATATTCAGCAGATACTAGTGTGCCATATAATATAAAAGAAATACTGACAGACATGAAAAAACAAATAAGTACCAATACAATACTAGTGGGGGACCTCAATACCCCATTGTCAGAAAAAAAATATCAGCTAGATAGAAAATAAACAATGAAATACTAGAAATCAATCAAACTCTTGAAAACATGAATTTAACAGATGTTTAAGAGTGTTCCACCCCACAAAATCAGAATACACATTCTTTTCAGAGCACATGTGCTCTTCTCTTACTACATAAATATCTTAGCAATTTCATATATTCATGGGCTCTTTCTAGTCTCCAGTTGTTTTTAAAGGTATAACTTTACATTAGTTTCATATCTGTGTATTTTGAGAGTTAGAAAAATATATTGTAGTTTTTGTTGTGTCAGTTTTTACTGATAAGAATGTATGACTTTGTAGACAACATTTAAGTTAAAGAAGTTATTTAACTTTAATTAAACCTAAATCACACTTTTATTACATAATGTGAAAAGTGTTTATAAGGTTATTACAAGAGCATGATAGGACCTAGTGGGCTATTGATCTATTGGAGCCTTTCAGTATAACTAGGACAGCACATAGACACTGGGCATCCAAGCATCCAGAAGCCAGGCCTAGGAATTAGGGCACTGGGGCCATGTGGAGGACCTGCACACAGTTTATGAAGATCCCGCATTTTCCCCTCATGCTGGGTCCCAAGAGCAGAGGGGATGAGAGCAGCTGTGGTCCAGGCTCGCCAAGGGCAAACCTGGTAGAGCACAGAGTTCACCATGGAGGGTGGAGCTCAGTTACAAACTGCAGGAAATGGTCTCTTCCACCTGGAAAGAGGCTGAGAAGAAGATAAAGGAGAGACAACATGTTTTCCATGTCGCTATATATATATATATATATATATATATATATATATATATTTTTTTTTTTTTTTTTTTTTGTACCGGGGATTGAACTTGGGTCCTCGCGCTTGCGCAGCAGGCGGCAAAACCACTGAGCTAAATCCCCGGCATGTTGCTACTTCTATTAGGCCTTGTCCAACAATGGCATTCTACAGGAAATACTGGTCTCCAGTCCAGATGCCACCGCAAGGAAGCAGAATCATCGTGTGTGTGATTATGTAAGCATTATGCTATTGTGTGTGCACCTACAGGATCTTACCTTGTTTTGTTAGGTTCTTTCCTGCCAGGGTTGTTTCACAGGCTTTCTAACATTCTAGCACACAGGTATCTGCTAATTCATGAACTGGATCCACTCTGCCCTACGTCTTTCCCTTTTCATTTATATTTGCTTCCTTTCTCTTTGTTCTTCCTCCTCCCGTGCCTCTTGAATATCTCCTTTCTCCCTGTTTTCTTCTTATATGTAAATGTTCTCATGAAGGCCTTTCCCCCCTAGCCTATCCCACATAATTCATGCCTCCTTTTTCCTGAGACAAAATTAGGAAAATATTTGGAGAGTTTCCCACACAAATTATAATTTATATGTTGGTGAGTAATGTGTTCTTTAGATATTGACATTACAGATGATTATTCTGTCTTCATAAAGCAGTGCTAAGATTTCAACCTCAAAGAAAAGTTCTGCAACAAGACCCTAACCCTAACTCTTAACTAACCCATAATAAAATATTTCAGCTCTACTATCCTGTTTTAATTTCTTGTTATTCTTCTCAAGACAACATCTTACATTACAATATATAGCAAAGCAGACATTTTCACACTAATCATTACCAATTTTATGGTAGTATCCAGGCTAGTTATATCTTTTCCTTATTTTTCTTTTACAAAATAAAAAATATCATGTACACTAAAATGTTAAAGTATATTACATGAATGTAGCCTATAGATGAAAGCAGACAGACAGACAAACCAGAATGTAGATTCTGCCCCATTCCTGTGGGGCCTGAGGATGTCTATTTATCCTCTAATTTCCATTACTGAGGACTACAGTCCTTTCCAATGCATGATACATGAGGGGGCTCCTTAGTAATTCGTTAACATTACCAGTCCTGGCAGAATATATTGAGTCAAAAAATTAGGATAAAATACTCAATGCACTGTAGTTTAATAATTTTGCAAACTTAAAAGTACATATCCAAATCAGTTTTTTATTTGTATTTTTATCTTATTTCTCCATCAATTTTGAAAGATAGTTTTGCAGGATACATCAATCTGGATTGGAGGCTGTTTTCTTTTAGGGTTTGAAATACAGCACTCCAGGCTCTCCTTGATGTCAGGGTTTTTGTTGAGAAGGGTGGTGTGATTCTGATGGGCTTTCCTTTGTATGTAATTTAGATAAATAGATATTGTGAATCTTGCATTAAATCCCATAAAGTACACTGTGACTTATACAAAATAGTTGCCATCTGAGAAAAAAATATGTTTTCTAAATTTCAACACAAATTTTGTCATGTTGAATAAGGGCTACTTCTGTTAAGTATTATATTGTTCATGGACTTGTAGAAAGGCAATGCTGTTCAACCACATTTTAACCCTAACATTCTTAATCATAAACCTAACCATAACCCTAAGAACCTTAACCTAACCCTAGGCATAACCTTAACAACTCTCACCCTAAACCTAAAAATGTATGTTTTTCCATTTAAACTTTACTCCCTTAATTCCTTGTGGCTTAGTTTAAGATCCCAATGAGTGACTCAGACAGCAAAGCTGCGGTGCACATCCTCAGACACAACAGTTAGGAAACCACATAAAACAACCCTGGTATGAAAGAAAATGACCAAAACAGTAACACCCTATAGCTACAAAAGCAGTAGTTTTAATTATAATATAATTACACACACACTCACACACACCCCCACACAGATTCAGACACACATGAATTAGTCCTCCTTTTGGGGGCTCCTGACCCTTCAATATCCTCTGTATTGAGAATGAGGGTGACAGTAAAAGAGAGTAGCTGCATAATCTGTGCAGGTCCTGACCAGTGGCCCAAGTTCCTCATATACACAGGCTTTGCTCCAGGTTGTGTGGTTATCCAATGCCTATGAGCCACTCTGGTTAATCAGAATGGCTCCTATAAATCAAAATATTACAATAGGTTTATGTAATAATAAATGTTTTCAATCCCATGTAATAAAATAAAGCAGATTTAATTTAATTTAAATTGAATAATATTTTAAAGTAAATATTGTATGACTAAAAAGTCATACATTCTAGTGATGGAGTTGCCAAGAAAAACTGATACAATATATTTTCTAAATCATGAATATAGAAATAAATGTGTACAAGATAAAACTATGCCTTATAAAATACCTGGAGAGTGGAGAGTGCAGAGTTGAAATAGTTCATAAGTATCTTAAATTACTAAAATCTTTATGGGATGAGAGAAGAGCCCTAACAATATATCAAACAGTAAATATTTATTAAATTCTTAACCCTAATCACAAAGAAAGACAACCAGGAGTATCTACAAATATTTACTTTTAGAAAACACAGATATCTAAGGTAAATAAAATGACAGGAATTGTGTTAAATATATAGACATATATTAATAACCACAGATTTAGAAAAACATGCACAAAACAGGCAACAATTGATACAGTATTTCTCTTCTATATATAACCATTTCCCAAATTGTATTTAATATTAAGATATGAGATTTTCCTGTAATTTAAGTCCACTTCAGTATATTACCTAATCCTAAAGTGGGAACTGCTTCCCTATTTTTTAGCTATTTGTTAGTTTGTAGATTAAGTGGAATAACATAGACTTGTAAGACAAAAAGCAATATTGTTCCAAAATATGTAGTGTTTATAATGTCAAAATGTTACAGGAATGCAAGCCTTCTGGTGATCATGGCCAGCACTTACTTCATTGTCCTAAAAGTTTTATGTTCATCTTCTGATGAGAGGGACATGGAATTATTATATATTGGGCTAGTGGGCATAGAGAACCTTATTATTCAGTAAATTAGTGTTTGTCAAATGCTACAGAAGCACCAGACCTAGAATCTTAATGCAGTAATCTTGACTTGAAAGCACTTGACCCAAACATTGCTGCTGAAAATCACTTTAAACAGAATGACATGTGAAGAATGAAGTGATTTTTCATTATAAAATATTTTAAAATTTAGGTTTGGAGAAATATTATATTGATATAGTTTATAAAATTGGAAAAAAATATTTTTTTGGACAAAAGTTTTCCTTAACAACACAGAGATTTTACATCTTAGATATGACTTATTTGATGACTCCAAATTATAATGTGAATTTATAAGCACCAGTGTCTCAAATTGTCCAAATTCATGTTTGTTAATAAAGAATAGTTGGAAATGAAAATAAAAACAAGACTTTTTTTTTAGAACGAGACCAAGGAATTTCTTAGGAAAAAAAGGAAAGTGGAAAGTGTAAACACCAAGCATCACTGTTATTTTAATTGTCCAGAACTCTCTCTCTTCTGCAGGACTCTAACAGCAGTAGTTTTCACCTCCTTATTTCTGAGACAGTAAATGAGAGGGTTCAGCATGGGAATCACAATTGTATAAAACACAGAAGCCACTTGATCCTTTCCCAAAGAGGAGGATGACTTAGGTTTTAAGTAAGCAAAAATTGTAGTGCTGTAAAAAATGGTGACTCCCAGGAGATGGGAGGCACAGGTGGAGAAGGCCTTTTTCTTTACAGTAGTGGAATTAATTTTCAGGATAGTGGAGAGAAGGGACACATAGGATCCAGATATGGTGATGAGGGACAGGACTATGGTGGAGCCAGCACAAATAAATATAATGATTTCAACCTCAAATGTGTCACTGCAGGACAGAGCTAAAATAGGGGATGTGTCACAGAAGAAGTGCTGGATGATGTTAGAGTTACAGAAGTGCAGTCAGCTCATGGAAACTATGTTCCCAGTGGAATTCAAAAAGGCAATAACATAGGAGCCAGCAAGCAGAGCATGGGATAGTCCTGTGGACATAATGACTGGATAGTGCAGGGGGCTGCAGAGAGCTACATAGTGATCATAGGCCATGGAGGAGAGAAGGAAACATTCAGTGCCAACAAGAAGGATAAAAAAGATCTGGGTGAAGCAGCCCAGGAAAGAGATGCTCTTGGTGGAAGTCAGTAAGCTCTGTAAGGTTTTGGGGGTGATGACACTTGAGTAGCTGAAGTCAAGAAATGACATGTGAGTGAGAAAAAAGTACATGGGGGTGTGAAGCTGGGGATCCAGGCGAATGATCAGTATCATCCCCACATTCTTCAGCACCATGATCAGGTAAATCAGGAGAAAGAGCATGGAGAGGACCAGCTGTGTCTCTGCAGAGTCCGTCAGCCCCATGAGGATGAAACCAGGCACACTGGTGGAGTTCCATCTACCCATGGTGTCCTCTGCAATTTTCTGTTGAATAGTACATTTCAAAAATTACCCTGTCTCCAAAAACATTTTGGTTTATGAATTGCTTGGCATTTTTCATAGTGTTCCTAGAAATTGATGAAAACCTTTGTGAACAAGGGTGAAAAAATACAATTGCTATATATAGATATGGGTATAAAAAATCACACTTGTTTCTGATACATTGCAGTGTTCCTTCCTGTTTTTAGCATGAAACTGACACTATCTAAACTCTTTCCATTATTAATATATTTAATTATCAGGAAAATATAATATGGTAAGGACTCATCAGCACAGTTTGCTTCCAAAAAAGGGAACAGAGATTACTTATGTAAAAAACAGCACTCACATATTACCACTGATTCTACTTGGATATTTGACTTCAGAGAACAGACTTACAATACTGTGTTCCTGGTCAGGTCTTGTTTTACCAATCCTGAATGAGGATATATAACTGACCATGCTAAATACCATTTTTAGTGTCTTATTCACTGTCCTTTTGTTCAAACAGACTTAGTATACTAAAAATAAAAGTAATTTCTTTCCAGTGAATTAGGTGACTCACATTAATATTACATTCCTGAAGATATACTAACAGAGAAAAAAAATAGTCTTTAAAACTTTTGGATTTTTAAAAATAGGCTTCTTCTCCAGCTTCCCCTGGCCGAGAGCAGGAATCCTCTTCCTGTCCCCACTCAAATGACTGCACAGAGAATGAATGCTCAGTCTCAGAAATATCATGAGTGCCTGAGAAGAGCATTCAGATACCACCCCAGGAGGTCAAGCTCTGCTTTAACTTGGAAAAGGGAGGGAAGGAGGGAGTCACCTGGACATAAAAGCCCTGGAAGAAATTAACACAGGGAGACAGAGATTTGTGGGGAGCAGAGGCTCCTGTCTCTCCTGTGGAGTAAATACACCCTTTTCTTTCCACCAAAATAACTTGTTCCCACCATTTTGGAGGCAGTCAGGGCCAGTAAGTACCTAAAGGTCTGGAAACAATGTATTTTTTGACTTTCCCATTCAAAATTAATTTTCTTCAAAAATTGTACTATCAGAATACGTACACTTCTTGTATACTTTGGTTTCACAAACTGTATTCCTTTTTCTGCAAATCTTTACTTATGGTGAGGCCCAAAGGATATTTGTTTACATGTTTTTTTTTTAAATCCCCTTTATTTTATCTAGTAAAATCCCCTCCAGTTCTCAGAATGATACTCTGCACAAAAGTTGCTGAAAACCCTATCTTTCAATGTTGTCTCTTTAGAAATTTGTGAAGCACAAAATATTCTCAGAAATAAAATAGAAAACCATATAGTGACCTGAAAAATATTGTGATCTGTTTGTTTTTCTAGGAATAATTTATCTTTATGTTTTTCTACATTCATTTTTTTATTCTAAGAAAAACTATAAATTGAAAATTTTGGTCAAGTTTTGATCCAATGGAAAAGTCACCCAGCTATTTCCTCTGAAAAGAGTCTGAGGGAGACCTGTGAATGGAAACAGACCTGTGTGTGCCTCTCCTCCCAGTCAGCCTCATATACTGTGCATTCAGGGCACTGCAGCATTTGGTCATCCTTGGGGAGCAATTTCCAGGGAAGATTCCTTGGCCTGATTCTAAGGATGAAAGTTCAAGGACTTAATGAGCGCTAGATTTTACCTTTTCCCTTAAAAGTCCCACATTTAGAACATAAACATTTCATCTTCTCATGTGATGATCTGAGTTTCTGCCAATCTTCATTTACTTATTTTTAAATTGACACATATTTATGTGAACTGCTCAGGAAAAATATTGACATTTGAGTGATTAGTCAGGATTTTTTGACTAGGAAGTTAGAGAAGAAATTTCCTGAGTTGTGCTTTCTTTACAATTGACACTATGAAGGATAGAACAATCAAATTTTGGCCTGGAGATGTTTTTTACATAAATATATGACTTGGCCATAGACATAATGTTATTGATTAGAAAAAATATAAAATATTAAAATTCAAAGAAGATAATAAAGCAATTCAAGGCTTGTTACATTTTCTTTACATAACAGTGATTTACTCCAGTCTTTTAACCTTTGTGAGATATAATACAGTACATTCAGTATTTTATCCTAATTTTTGACTCAATATATTCTCCATGGTGACCTGTGTGCTCTGCCAGGTTTACCCTTGGGGAGCCTGAACCACAGCTGCCCTCATCCCCGCTGGTCTTGGGACTGAGGGTGAAGGAAAATTGTGGCATTTGCATAATCTGTGTGCAGGTCCTTACAATGGAATCAGTGCCTCATTTCCCAGGCCTGGGTCTCAGATGCTTGTATGCCCAGTGTCTAAGTGCTTCTCCAGTTATTCCCTCAGACTGGAGCAGAGCAGAGGGCCTGGGGGAATCAAGGTTTTCACTGAGAAAAGAAACTGCACATGCTCTGCCTTCCACAACTCCCTGCAGCCCTGCTCCCAGCCTTAGATCCCACCTCCCACAAATCCTCCTGTGCCTGAGCTCTGGCCTGCAGCAGCGTTCAGAGAACCTTGTTTTCTGTATCCTGGCCTTTTGTCTCCTGATGTGTCCTTTCACTGGGGTGGATGTGCTCACCACCAGCTAGGCTCAAGCTCTCTGTCTCACTGCATGGAGAATGTCCCAACCTTGTGTCTGCTGCCCAGCAAGCCAGGCACTAGGCCATTTTCCTCAGTTCTTGATTTCATGCTTTTGTGTCCCTGCTGCCCTTCTTTGGAATCCAACCTAACTATTAAGAAGGTCTCACTATTGGTATGGAGAAAAGTGTCTGTTGGATCCTGAACCAAAAGAAAAGGGGGTATCTGGTCTCCCACTCCACCTACCAAAATGGAGAAAGTTATTACAGATCACTCACAGCATGAATGTTGTCAAATTCCTTCTCCTGCTTGTTCTACTTAGGCAGAGGGAAAGGGGGCTTCCAAGATGGCACCAGACCTAAGGCTGCCTCACTGCAAAGGGAAATACTGGGAAGCATCACTGCCTTCCCACATGCTAGGCTCATCTCAGGTCTCCTTCTCCTCAGGCCCTATCTCTGGTAACGAAGTTGGTACTTGTAATATGGGGAGGTTTCTCTCTTATCAGCATGAGCAAGGGCAAATTCTCCTGCACACTGAACAACCACTTATTCTATGAATGTGAAGTATTTCACTTACTCCTCTTTTGAATACCATACACCCGAGTTTTACCTGATTGCTAGCTCGCTCGCGTCCCATCCTAGTGACCCTGTGGCTCCACAGTCTCCTCACAGCTGAGTATCTGCTGGCTTGGACAAGTATCTTTGAATGCATGACTTCTCTTATGTAAGAATCACAACAGGTACATAATGTGAAAAGTAAGGAAAGAAAAAAGAAAGAAAACCAAGGCATAGTGGTGCCTTTCTTTAATCACCCCAATGGGATACTGAAGCAGCAGGATAACTGAGGTTTGAGGTCATCCTGGACAACATAGCAAGACATTTTGTCAAAGACTTTCTCAGTCCATAAAAGCAGGAAGAAAACATAGAGGTGACATCAGTCTGTAATGGTGACATCAGTCTGTAATCTAACCACTCAGGAATCTGGGGTATGAGGATTGTCTCATGTGGCCTCCATCGTCAATTCAAATCTGAAACTGAAATATGTAGTGAGACCCTGTCTCAGATAGATAGATAGATAGAGAGAGAGAGAGAGAGAAAGAATATGAAATAATAATAAAAAATTTTTGATGGGACATGGCATGAGGAAAAGAGAAGAAGCAAGAGGTCAGGAGAGCTAGGGTGATTAAAATGACCAATAATTATATATACCAATTAAACATACTCTGAAATGATTTGTGAAGGGTGCTTGCCTTAGCCTTGCCATTTTCTATCCTATTGTCATGCTAATTTTATGGAATAAATTTGCATACTTACTATAGTTAAATTGAATTTGTCTGGACATTTTCACAAGTAACCAGAAATCCTAAGACAATGAGAAATACTTCCTCCCCTGCAATAGTAATAATGTACGTTTCTATGTAGCTTTTTATTACTAGACAATTTTGTTAATGGCAGTTCTTTCTGTGGTTATTTCTCCATGAAACTGTTGTACTATTTCATTGAATCACAGAGGATAAAACCACATACAAAAATATTAAGTACTTGGTTCAGTGCCACATAGTTGTACAGAATGAAGTCCTAAATAAACTTTAACTTCAGCAGCAGAGCTCCTGGGTTTAAGTTTACTTTGTATAAAGAAATGAAGGAATTGACTAATATTTCCATTTTGGTATTGAAGAACTTCATTAACTCAATGATGGAAGTAAGACAGAAATTTAATGTATACAAAATACTTTGTAGAAATGATTTCCACTGGATTTGATAAATCACTGCATTCCTTGGGATTTGTAGGGTTTACACATTTTGGGCTTGATTTAATAGAATACAGTCCCACAAATATAAGAAAAAGGAAGGCAGCGAAGAAGAAAGGAAGGAAGGAAGGAAAAAAGGAAGAAAGGAAGAGAGAGAGAGAGGGAGGTAGAAAGGCAGATACCAAGGAGCAGCAACCACAGGGAGATCAAGAGGAAGTAAGGATGGAGGGAACATGAAAGAACAAATAAAACAAGGAATGAGCAAAGAAACAAAGAATCAGCAGAAGAACAGAGTGGATAGGATCAGTTAGAAAAGGGCTGAGTTGAGGAACCATTACATTTTCAAGATTCAGAAGTGGATAGTGCTCTGGTAATGTGGTGATATACATAGAAAAGATTCTCCTAGTAATAGCAGTGGATAAGAGAGGTTCCATTTACACATAAGTTGTAACAACCTACAATAAAACTTCCTCTACCCTTTTGTTTTTTTAAAAAAAATTCCAATTAATCTTCAAAATCATAATTTTCAGTGAGCCTTTCCCAAGTTTGAATTCACATTCATTCACATAATCTATAATCCAAAGACAAGTTCCTTCCAAGAATACATGGAAGCCATGAAATTGTGGAGAGTATGGAAGCAAGATGTAAGCACTGCAAGCGTGGAGGAAACTCTGCTACAAATTAAACCATAGCTAAAGCCAACCGTGAGCAGATGTGAAAACCGGTGAACCTGTAATTGAGAAAGCTTATATGAGCTCTCCAAGTCTTCTCTGTTCATCACTATCAAACATGTGTAAGAATAACCAATAAGATCAACACTTTCAAATACATGCATTTCTGGTATTATTTGTCTAAAGGCATCCAGAGTCATTTGAATTAGTGTTCTAGTCCAGGGGGTAAAAAACAAGCATGAATTTGTCTGAGTTTACACTAGGTAGATGGAACTTATGGAAAGTATTTGGTATCACACTAGAAATATTCATGAATACACACACACACACACACATGCACACACACACAAAATCAGATACATGGAATCCTACAACAGGGTCATCAGTGGAGTCACTGCATACTATAAAATAATCATGAAGTTGCAAATCAAACAACAGAACTGATCTAAACAGAATGAATGTTCAGAAAATGGTATGAATAAAAGTATAAAGTAACTGCAGGGCAGTATCAGATAGTCTAACATAAAGTAATGAAACAGGAAAAATGTGAGAATATACATGTCAACATTTTTTTGACAATAAGAAATTTAGGAAGCCATTGGTTAAGCAGTGCAAAGGATCCTGGGAAGGATAACTATGAAGGATGCTTGAGAAAGGACACTTGAGTCTATGCAGAAAAACAAATGACAAATGTAATAACATAAAATGAAATGTGGCAAATATTGGAAATTGTAATTTCAATTACTTTAAAACTAAAGGACTGAAGGAAAATTATACTATTGCATTGTGAATTTAAGCCACATATAAAAATAACATTTATGAGAAAAATAACAAAGAATCAGGGAAAATTGATCAATATTATTTAATGGGCTTTTATTGCTGCTGTTGTAATAAGTGCTGGATATGTAACTTAATTTAACAGTGCTTGCCTATTGTTTTTCATGACCTGAGTTCAATCCACAGCACCAAAAAAGAAAAGTTAAATATATATATATAATATGTATATGTAATATATAATATGTATATATGTATATATGTATATATAAAATGTATATATATAATAGTATAATATACGGTTAAAATCAAAGTATGTTACTGCATGGAGAACAACAAATAGACTATCAAGAATAAAATAAAGTTATCACCAAGTCCTCACAAAAATTAAAATGGAAAGTAAAATATATTATAAAAAATTCTGTTGATGAACTTGATGATGAAAAAGTAAAGTTCTTTAAAGGTACATTAGAAGAAATAAGTAATATGAATGATTATCTACTTAATAAATTAAAGCATTTTATGAGAAGCATTCATATGAATAAAATTTGTGCAATGGTTTTTCCTGTGTAAAACAAATCCTCACCTGTCCTTCACACTGCATATTGGATGAACTCCCTCTGACTATGTGGAAGAAGATAACAGAGCAAAAATATAGGAGAATCTGAGTGCTTACCTGCCCCAAACAGCCAACCCAAAAGTAATCTGAGCAATGGAGTATGAAACACTGATAAATTCAGGTGATAGCTGTGAACATTGTTTTTTGTTAAGCGAGTCTATTCCTGAATGTTTCATCACACTAGGAAAACAGTTTCCTAATACAATTATCCTGTCCATCATCATGCACCATCTGATAAGTTATTCTTTCCTTTACCAAGTTCATTTTTTGTATCTAAGTTTGTACTTGTGTCTTCCAAGGTTTACTCCCAACTCCAGCAATAGTGTCCTCTATTGGAAACTCTACAAAACATTGAAAATCATAATCGTTTCAATAAAGTTTGTTTTAGTAAAGTATAATAGCAGTGTTGCTGTCTAGTCAATAATTATCAGGAAGCAAAACGAGGTATTTGTATTTTGCTGTGCTTCATTGTAAGCTTTTAAAAAATCGTATTTCTATTTCACAGCACACTGACTTGGTACTGTGACATTACTGTGTGTACATTAGTTCAGAGAAATAACTTCCATTATATACACTATGTAGTGATATAAGAAGTAAATAATTGGGGAAATGCAAATAGTTTAAATCTTTCTTACAGTCAATAGATTCTTATGCTTATTTAATAAAATGTTATAAATGTTTTATATCCTATGTAATAAAGTAAATAAAATAGCACTAAATTAATAAAATATTAGGAATTTCTTCAATTTAAGTGTAGTTTTTCAAATCAGACATTCAATTGACAGGTTTGCAAACAAAAGTCAATAGAATAATTTTTGTAACTGATATAAATACATGAAAGTGATTTGAAGAACAAACCGTATCTTATGAACATATCAAAGCATTTTCAAAAAAAGTGTGAATATTGCCCATATACTAAAAGCATGTTAGTCTTGCAAGATACAATTACACAGATTATTAGATATAAAACATTAATGTAAACAAAGAAAGCAGGGGGCTGGGGATTTAGCTCAGTGGTTCCAGCGCCTGCCTCACAAGCGCAAGGTCCCAAATTCGATCTCCAGTACCAAAACAAAAAAAACAAAACAAACAAATAAAGCAGAAAATATTATACAGGAAATTACAGAAAAATTATTTTTAATCTAGAGACATATTCATATCCACTGATCTAGAAGAACATGCACAGGACTGTGAATAATTAATGCAGCATTTTTCTTTTCTCTAGTAATTCTCATTTTACAAATAGTCTTCAATGTTAGGACATAGTACTTTCTTAAAATGTCATTCTAATTCTTTTTTTGTGTGTGTGGTACCAGGGATCTAATTCAGGACATTGAGCTTCCAAGGCCCAATAACCAAGGATGAATACTGGGTATGAAGCCAAGAACCGATGGTCTAAGTGTAAATGACCAAAGGTTTTCCACTTTTCCCTAGGAAGTTCCACATAGCAGAACAGAAACACATTCCCTCATGATATTTATGTTGTAGCTAAACTTTATTTATTAACTTTCAATTTGTCACATAATTATTTAAATTTGTAAAGAATGATCTTTATACTTAACATTAGTCTGTCGGTATTGTGTTTTGTTTTGCTGTGTTGTGTTGTTTTTGCTGTTGTTGACTGAATATAGATGAAATTTCCACTAACATTTATTTTATGACTGACATTATCATGGATGGAATGACAGAATTTTCATCAGGAAATACATTGTAAGTAAAGCATGATTCTATTGTAGGAGTGTCACATCTAGGGTGAGAAGCTAGCTTGATGGAAAACTCAGCACTGATAAAGAATTAGAGGAACAAAGCTTAAGAAAGAAGGATGATTTATTTCTGGGAAGGAAGAAGAAAAGCAGACAGAAATAAGCTGCCCTGGAGAGGACACAGGGTCTGGATAAAGATGGACAGGTGCAGGCCTCTGTCCCTGGGCCTCTTTAATTAGGGTAGGGACCCTCCCTCCCAGGCCACAGCACCTGGACAGGGAAGACTGTGTCTCCTACCCTGTCTTTGACTGGATCTCAGGTCCCAGGATCCTGAGCCAGGCACCCTGGCCTACCTGCAGGCTCCTTGTGGGAGGCTTTGTTTTACTCCTTCCTGCCCTGTGTGATGTATAAGAAGATGTGGGCTAGCAGGGGAGCTTTTAGAGTTCATGAAGGGCTGTGTGTGTACCTCTTGTGGTAACACAGTGACCCTAGAGGGAATATATATGTGTTTGTATTGTATAAACTAAAGGACTGTTTTCTCTTACTTTAGGTATCTGCCCTGTCTCTGTCCCCTGTACATTTTACTGAAAGTGTGGGCTCTCCTTCTCTGGCTTCCTCCTTTGCCTGTCAGAACCTTCTCTGATCAGTCTCTTCCTTAGAGAGCTTTCCAACCTTACCTGTAAATTCTTATTCTCATTGTGCTATCTGGTGCATTTCTAGGTCTCCTTTCTCTCTCCTTCTCTACCTTTGTCTTTTCAGTCCATTCTAAGAAATTTCTCTAGGAAAGTTGTGACATTTCACCTCAGGATTAGCCACTGACTCTAACTACAGAGGGCAAAGACACTTTGAGTAAGATTTCCTACTAATTTCTCTAATAAAGCTTAATGCAGCCCTTCTCCCATTCTCTCCCTCCCTACAGACATGTATCCTTACATGAGAGAATGAGAAGAGAAGGAATAGAATAGAGAAGGGAAGGTAATATAATTGGAAAGTGAGAAAAATTGTAGGGAGTTTTGAACCCAATTACAAAACTGGGCTATGTGTATCTGACAAAATGCCAGAAAAGCACATAAAATAAACCTAGCTATGAGACATCTTAACAAAACAAGGTAAAAACATATAGCAACAGAAGTGATAACTTTAATTCTTACACATTTATGCACACACACACACAGTGATTCTGCCTCTTGTGGGGGCATTTGTTTTGAAGACCAGTATTTCCAGCAGAATTCTAATGTGGGACAAGGCTTAATAGAAGGAGCAACATGGAAATCACATTGTCTTTGCTTGTTTCTCCTCTCAGCCTCTGTCCAGGTGGGAGAATCCATTTCTTGCAGTCTGGAGCTGAGCTCCACCATCTATGGTGACCTCTGTGCTCTGCCAGGTTTCCCCTTGGGGAGCCTGGACCACAGCTGCACTCATCCCCTCTGCTTGTGGAGTGAGAGTGAGAGAAAAACATGGTATCTGCATAATCTGTGGGCAGGTCTCAACTGACCATGGCTCCAATGCCTCAATTCCCAGGCCTCTCTCCTAGATGCTTGGATGTCCATTGTCTATGTACTGCCCTGGTTATGCTGAAAGCTACCAATAGATGGATCAATAGTGCACTAAATGATATTTTGCTCACGTAATAACAATATAAATCCTTTCCTCACTGTGTAATAAACAAAGTGATTTAACTTTAATTACATTAAAAGTTAAAGAATTTCTTTAATTTAAATGCTGTCTAAAAAGTCATACATTCTTTCAACAAAAACTGATGGACTAAAAACTGATACAATATATTTTCTAAATCATAAAAATATACATAAATGAAAATAAGGTAAAACTATAGATTTTAAAAACAACTGGAGGGGAGAAAGAGAACATTAATACATGAAATTATTAAGGTATTCATGTAATGAGAGAAGATCCCCAAACAATGTATTAAAAAAAAGTATTTTTTTTTTTTTTTGTACCAGGGATCAAACTTGGAACCTTGCGCTTGCACGGCAGGCACCAGAACCACCGAGCTAAATCTCTGGCCCAACAAAATTAGTTTTTACATCACAGTCACAGCAGACTTCTCAACACAAACATTTGTGGCAAGAAGAGCCTGGAGTGAAGTATTTCAAGCCCTAAAAGAAAACATCCTCCAACCAAGATTGATGTACCCTGCAAAACCATCTTCAAAAATGATGAAGAAATAAGATACTTTCATGACAAAGAACACCTGAGAAACTTCATGAATGCAAAACCATCTCTCCAAAAAATTTTAAATAATATCCTAGGAGAAGACAATGAGGATCACAACCCCAGGAAGCCCAGCAGAATGAATCCATTAACAAGACAAGAAATGAAATGCAATGGGGAAGAATCCAACAAAAAGAAAATGTCATGACAATTAAAAGTCAATATATATCAGTAATAACCATCAATGTTAATGGACTCAATTCAGCAAGCAAAAGAAACAGAGTGGGTGAATGGGTCAAGAAACAAAGTCCAACAATATGCTGCATACAAGAAACACACTTAATTAAAAAAGAAACTCATAGACCAAAAGTTAAAGGGTGGAAAACAATACTCCACGGGACTGGAATCCAAATTAAAGCAGGGGTTACTACTCTATTTGCAGATCAAATGGATTTCAAACCAAAATTAATTAAGAGAGACAGAGAATGACAGTACAACATTGTTATGGAAAAAAATCCAAGAGGAAGACATGAAATCATAAATATATATGTACAAAATACTAGTGCACCCAACTATATAAGAAAAATGCTAATGGACATGAACAATCAAATAAGCACTGATACAGTAATAGTGGGGGATCTCAACACCCCACTGTCACAAATAAATAAATCAACTAGACAAAAAAATCAAAATGAAATACTAGAACTCAATCAAACTCTTGAACAAGTGCATTTAACAGATATTTACAGTGTTCCACCACACAAAATCACAATACACATTCTTTTCAGATGCACACTGGTTGGTCTCTAAAATAGATGATATACTAGTTCATAGAACATGTTTAAATAAGTGCAAAGGAATTGAAGTTATCCCCAGTGTAATATCAGATTATAGTGCAATGAAATTGGAGATCAATAGCCCAAGAAACCACAACAATTACATAAACACATGGAAATTGAACAACACACTTCTGAATAATCAATGGATCACAGAGAAAATTAAATTAAAGAAGAAATCACACATTGTCTACAATTATATGACAATGCAAATACAACTTATCAGAATCTGTGGCACACAATGAAGGCCGTCTTAGGTGGGAAATTCATCATAGTGCATACTCATATAAGAAAAACAGAATGAGCTCAATTTAACAACCTGATGATGAACCTCAAACTTCTAGAAAAAGAAGAGCAAGACAAACCCAAAGCTCATAGAAGGGAGGAAATTATAAAGATCAGAGCAGAAATTAACACAGTGGAAACTAAGTGAATGATATAAAAAATTAATAAAGCAAACAGTTGGTTCTTCAAAAGAATAAACAAAATTGACAAACCCTTAGCCAACTTTATCACAAAAGAGAAAGAAAGGACTCAAATCCATGCAATCAGGAATGAAAAGGGTGAGATTACAATGGACCCAGCAGAAATCCAGAGGATCGCCAATACCTACTTTGAGAACCTATATGCCAATAAGATAAAATAAATGGAGAGATTTCTAGATACATAAGAATTAATGAAGTTGAACAAAGAAGACCTAAAATTTCTAAACAATGCAATATCAATCAACAAAATTGAAAACTTAATTAAAACCTTACCAATGAAGAAATACCCAATCTTGATGGCTTCACTGATGAAGTCTAACGGACATTTAGAGAACTATTGACGCTACTGTTTAAACATTTCAGTGAAATTGAAAGGGAATCAATACTCCCAAATTCATTCCTGAAAGCAAGCATCACCTTGATCCCCAAATGGAGACAAAGGCCCAACTGCAAAAGAGAACTATAGGCCAATCTCACTAATAAACATAGATACAAAAATCCTCAATAAGATACTGGCAAACAGAATGCAGAAGATCATCAAGAAGATCATACAACCTGAGCAAGTGGGATTCATCATAGGGTTAAAGGGATAGTTCAACACATGTAAATCAATAAATAAAATACTATATTATATTAATACTGCAAGTACAAAAACCATATGATCATCTCAATTGATTCAGAAAAAGCATTGAACAAAATCCAACATGAATTCATGATAAAAACCCTACAAAAAATTAGAATAAAAGGTCTTTATCTCAACATGATAAAAGCCATCTATGAAAAGCCAACAGCAGATATCATGCTAAATGGTCAAAAATAACATCCTTCACACTGAAATCAGTAACAAGACAAGTATTTCCGTTATCACTACTCCTGTTCAACATAGTTTTGGAAACAGTCACAGCACTTAGAAAAGAGAAAGAAATAAAAGGAATGAAGATAGGAAATGAAGAAGTCAAATTGTCATTATTTACAGATGACATGATACTCTACATAGAAGACCTGAAGAACTCCACCAAAAGTCTTCTAGACTTAATAACCACATTCAGTAGAGTAGCTAGATGCAAGGTCAAAACACAAGAATCAATAGCTTTCCTGTACACGAAAGAGACTCACTGAAAGAAGAACTGGAGAAACAGCTCCCTTCACAATAGCGTCCAAAAAAATGAAATACCCAGGAATCAACCTAATGAAAGAAATCAAATAACTCTACTCTGAAAACAATAGCACTCTGAAATAAAGAGTTTGAAGAGGATATCAGAAAATGGAAAGACATCCCTTGTTCTTGGGTAGGAAGAACCAATATAGTGAAAATGGCCATATTTCCAAAACTGCTATATAGATTCAATGAAGTCCCAACTGAAATCCCAACAGCATATTTCATATACCTTGAGAAAACCATCCAAAAATTTATTTCAAACAAGAAGAGACCTAGAATAGCAAAAGCAATTCTAGGCAACAAAGACAAGGTAGGGGGTATCACAATTCCAATCTTGAAACTATACTACAAAGCTAATGTGATAAAACAGCATGGGACTGGAAAAGAAACAGACCCAAGGATCAGTTAAAATTGTTAGAATATGCAGAAACAACTTCAAACTCTCTCAGCCACCTCATATTTGACAAAGGAGCTAAACATCCTCACTGGAGGAAAGATAGCCTCTTTAATAAATGGTGCTGGAAAAATTGGGTTTCAACTTGCCAAAGATTAAAACTACACCTATATCTCTCACCATGCACTAAACTAAACTCTGCCTTGACCCACATTGCATAGGGTCTAAAACTGGGGAGGGTGGTGGGAGATGAAGAAAAATAAAAACACCAAGATTATGCTTGAATGCTGGAACCAGGTGGAGCCAGAGCCTGTCAGGAGCTAATGGTTGCCTGGCGTCCAGTGTGCTCTTTATGTATAGTGAAAGACAAACAGGAAGAGAAGGCTGGGTAAATAGTGCTATGTGGCCCAGGTTTAATGTAGTGTGCTTGTCTCTTGATTGGAGTTTGGACAGAAAGGGAATAAGGCAGAAGGATACATAATGTAAGTGTCTCCTGGGGCTGTGCCATTTATGGTCTACAGTCTATGGTGGAGAAAGGGGAGTAGGGAGGAGGTGAAGGCCCATCTGCAGGCTTAGCCCATGCCATATCCCCCTTTTATGTTTGAGAAAGGCAACTGCATCTGGTTGGGTGAACTTTGTAGTTCCCGGAACTGTAGCAGGTGAAGGGAGTCACTCTGATGTCATCTTTGTGGCTTTCGGCAGGGCTGCCGCATTGTGCAGCTTGCAGCAAATCCATCAAATTGGTTTATGGTAATACATTCTGGGATGATGATGTCCATAGCATCTTTTAATTTTCTGTTGAAAAATAAGCATACCCTAACCCCTATGTTATGAATTATATTGAGCCATTTATCTTTTATTTAGAATATCCTTTGACAACAGTAGTGTCTAGGATGTGTCTATAGATTTATCATTGTATATATTTATTTTCCATAAGTGGATTTGAAAAATTTTCAATGAAAGAAACAAGATCTAATTCAGTTTGTGGAGATAGCTGTACCCCCCCTTTTGTTTATGTAATTATGCTTTTAGGGAAAGCTGAGCACTCCCAACAGTGGCTGGTCCCTGTGAGTTATCTAATGGACCTCTGACACAAGCACTTACAATGTGTCTAACTGACTTAGGTGTCTACAGTAACTTTTTAAATAAAGAGCATCTCCAACTGAGGTTAGGGGGAAAAGGGCATAGTTTCAATCCAACTGCTTCAAGCTGGGAAGGGTCGATGTAGGGACCATCTAAATTAGGGGCTCTTCTCAGGGAGCTAATTTAATAGGTTTTAAACAAAAATCATGTTGCAATTGTAAACTCCTTATAAAGTCAATCTGGTGGATTTTGGTGAAAAATCTAGCACATTTTGTTGTTGACTTTTTCTATATAATCACTTGCAGTTTGGCAGCCTATAGGCAAGAATAAACAAAATTGTTTGAAAAATTTGAGCACAATATCAAAGTATAAGTACTGAAATGAAAAGCAGGTAGGGAAACAGCCATGTTTAAAAACTGCTTTTAGAGGACTAAAATAATGACTGTAACCTGCTGCCTCTTAGACCCTTTCATTAATGAAGATTATCTGTAAATGGTTGTGATCAATTAGTTGTAAACACCACTGCACTCAAACCAGCCATTGGTTTGATATTTTGTCATAATATTTTTTAATTGTAGCTGTAAAAACATTGAAAATTTAATAATTGAAAAAATAATTTTAGCTAAATTTTAAAAACTCAGGTTGAGGTCTATAAATTTTACCAGTTTTGTCTATTGACCCATAACAGGGATGAGTCACTAGTGTAGTTGGAAACTGCCAGGAGGTCAGCAATTGGAGCCCCTATTTATATACAACTTTATTACTATGGTCTTGACTATATATATATATATATATATATATATATATATATATCTTTAGATTATAGTTTTCTATTCTACAGGATGTGTAAGACCAAGTTAAGGTGAGACCTGTATTAATTAAAATTAATCACTTGCTGTTTATCAAGGCCAATTAAGTCTCCACAGGGATTACTTTGAACCCTCAGCTTCTGTCAGTGTCAGCCATCAGGATGTGTCATGGCCTTGCTTGACCATGTTGCTTTCTGTGAAAGCATAAGAGATTTTTTTACTATAAGTAACACTCCTTTGGCACACTATTTTTTTCTTATCTTTTTGGTATCCTACAATCTCCCTTCTCACTAGGTTGGGTGACTTACCAAAATTCCAGGATCTTGCAGAAAATGTTCTTCATGTCGTGGGTTGTTTGTATACCTTGAAGGGCCAGGGCCAAAATATTGGCTGCCTTCTTAGCCAGTTCTTTCTAGTTCTAGCCTCTAAACTTTAGTTGTTGAACTCCCAGAAGAGAAGATCAATAACATTAGCATTGGAATGGGAATAGTGAATTTAATTATTATAATTTTATATGAATATCAAGAACTTTGAAATATAAAGTATAGTTGGAAGACATTTTTTATCAATCATGGTTGATAGGTCCTGTAGTTAAGTAGTAGTTAAGGTCCTGTAAAATGTTAACAGAAAAAAAGCTTCAAATCAAGAGCCACACATAATATTTTAGCATGACAATCATGATGACATTATCTTTGTAACACCATTAAATGTCCATCTTAATATAAAATAGCCATTGTTAAATGCACTCATTCTCCTCTGAAAATGAAAAAACCCTCTTAACTAAATTGTAATCTTTTGATGGGATGCCATCTAAAGAAAATTCATCAGCTTATAAATGCAGCTATTATGATAAGTAGGTGGAATGTAAGAAAAAGTCAAACACTTGAATCAAAAGGAGGTCATTATCATAAACAATATATTAGAAAAATCTGTATAGTCAGAAAGGATGAATACATTTAGTACAACAGAAATTTAACAATAATATCACAATTATATGTATGAAATTTATTGCCCCTTAATTTAGTTTGGTACAAAAAGCATTTCTTCAATAAAACCTTGTTGTTTTTCTCACAGAAAATTTAATCATTTAAAGATTACAAGTGTAAACATATCACAATAACATATTTAGAATTTAACCTTTTGATGACAACCAATGTAAACATATTACAATAACATATTTAAGCAATATTCATGGATGTAAGTCTCTTATAAGGCTATGAAAACTATCAGGGTCAGTCATTTGTAAGAGTGTGGAAACTGTTGAGGTCCCCCTAGTGAGAAAAGTTTGGAAAATATTTCCATGTGGGTCCTGCTTTGTTCAACAAGGGGAGTTCTGTTTAGCAGCCTCTCAAATGCAAGGGTCTCCATTTAATTACCTTGACAAAGCTTATTTAGTAGCCTATAAAAACCAGATTGTTACATTACTTGTAACAAATTAAAGTTTTGGAGTGATTATATTTAGACAATAATATGTATTACAGTTTTTTAATCTGTTATCAACCGGGAGGGGGGAGCATGCCTTTAATTTAAATAACCTTTATCTATAAGGCAATTTAAATTATAGGTAAAAATCTTTTTTCAAAAAAATTTTAAAGGCAAAAAAAAATTTGTTGAGTTCAAACAGAACAGAAGTATGATTGGATAAACAAAAATATAAGACAATTTATAAAATGAGAGTGTACTCAAATATATTTAGCCTAATTGAATTATAATATCCTTTTGTAATTTTTAGGTTCATAATTATAAATAATACTATTCAAACTTTTTGTAAGTCAATTAACAGAGTTCTCTTGTAGAACTGTTAAAAATGAAAACTTTATGCCTGTAAAAGCAAATCTTTTATAACAATCTTGAAACCAACAAGGGAACATACAAATTTTCTTGATAAATCATTACTGTGCACTTTCTTGACATACCTAGGCCTTTTGGTCTTATATATCATTCTTTATCCTTCTAACAAGACAAACATATAAAATTTTCATATTAAAAGTATATCTCTTTTTTTATAGCCTTCTCAATATTTTCTCATGGTCTTACTATAAACCTTCTACAACAAATTTGACTTCAGCTGTTGAAATTTTAAAGTGTCCCCTTTTTTTGTTCTCAGGTCATTACATTTTAAAATTTGACAGGCTGCCAGTAGAACAGCAGTAACCTTGAGTTCTTCAGCAAGGAAGAACAGAAAAGAGCAAGTTAACCCTATAATTACAAGTCAAGAATTTTCAATGCACAAGAAATGTTTTAAGCACACCAACTAAACATCAACTGAAATTGAAACAAAGATAGTTATCAATTAGCTAAAATTTTTAAGTTGATTTCTTTTGTAAAATCTCTTTATGTCTGGTAAAGCACAGTTGCAGTTTCTCTGGCTTTGTTTTCAATTCCTGGCCTTTGCAGGCAGCATCAGGCTGGTAATACATTGTTGGCCTTGGGGCTCTTAAATCCAGGTGTGTTTTTTCCACATTCTTTTGCGTTATACTCTTTAGAGCTTTCCTAGATGTTTCCAATCCATTACTTCTTTTCTCATTTCAGTTCTTTCCTAGATGAGTGCAAGTTTTGATTTCTTTCTGAGTCTGACCACAGCACTTCCTGGTGCAGTAAAGGCAAAGAGTAGTCCTCATGGTTTTGACCCCACACCCTCTGCACCTGTGATCTAAGCAACTCAAGGTAAGAATGAAGAAAGTGCCAAAATTACACTAGAAATGACAGGAATTGTGTTAAATTTATATAGGCTTTTATTAATATCCACCAATTTAGAAAAACATGCATGAAACAAGCAACAATCCATATGGTATTTATCTTTAATATATAATCTTCATTCTCCAAATTGTCTTCAACATTAAGAAATATTACTTTCCTAGAATTTAAGTCTACTTCAATATATTACCTAATCCTTCAGTGGGAACTGCTACTCAATATTTTTTTAGCAGTAGGTTAGCTTCTGAATTAAATTGAATAAAACATATTTGTAAAATATAAATGTGCACTATTCAGAAATATGTAGTGTTTATTATGTGAACGTATTATAGGAATGCAAGGCTTGTGGTGATAATGGCTAGCACTTATTTTATTGTCCTAAAAGTTTTATTTCCATCTACTGATGAGAGGGGCATGGAATTATTATATATCATGCAGGTGGGCATACTGAAAGTTATTGTTTCAGTGAATTAGCGTTTGTCAAATGATAGAGAAGCACCAGATCTAGAATCTAAATGTAGTAATCTTGACTTAAAATCAATTAACCCAAACATCATAGCTGATAATCAATATAAACAGAATGACATATGAAAAATGAAGTCCTTTTTCATTATGAAAGTCTCTAAAATTGGGGTAAGCAGAAATATTACAATGATATAATATTTAAATGTACAAAAATTTTCTCTTTTTGCATGAAAATTTTACTTCACATTACAGATTTTTTTACATCTTAGATTTAACAAGTAATTTATAATGCCAGATAATAATATGAATTATTAAGTATCCATGTCTAAAACTGTCCAAATTCATGTTTGTAAAGTAAAGAGCAGCTGAAAAGGGGAAAATAAGAAGCTTTAATTTTATTTTTAGAATGAGACTGAAGAATTTCTTAGAAGATAAAAAAGACAAGTGGAAAACTGTAAATACCTAGCATCTGGGGTATTTTAATTATCTAGAACCCGCACTCTTCTGCACGATCCTGAAAACAGCCTTTTTCACTTCTTTGTTTCTGAGACTGTAAATGAGAGGGTTCAGCATGGGGATCACAATCGTGTAAAACACAGAAGCCACCTGATCCTTTCCTAAGGAGTAGGAAGTCTTTGGTTTTAGATGTGTAAAGATCACAGTGCTGTAAAATATGGTGACTCCCATAAGATGGGAAGCACAGGTGGAGAAGGTTTTTTTCTTTCCAGCAGTGGAATTAATTTTCAGGATAGTGGAGAGGATGGACACATAAGATCCAGATATGGTGATAAGGGACAGTACTAAAATAGACCCAGCACAAATGAATATAATAATTTCAATCTCATAAGTGTCAGCGCAGGACAGGGCTAGAATTGGGGATGTGTCACAGAAAAAGTGCTGGATGACATTAGAGTTACAGAAGGGCAGTTGGCTTATGCAAAGCACATTCACAGTGGCATCCACAAAGCCAATAACATAGGAGCTAGCAAGGAGGGCACAGCACAGTCTTGTGGACATAATTATTGGATAGTGTAGAGGCTGGCAGATAGCTACATAGCGATCATAGGCCATCCAGGAAAGAAGGAAACATTCAGCAGCACCAAAGACTATAAAAAAGTACATCTGGGTAAAGCAGCCCAGGAAGGAGATGCTCTTGGTGGAAGTCAGTAAGTCCTGTAAGGTTTTAGGCGTGAAGACACTTGAATAGCTGAGGTCGAGAAATGACAGGTGAGTGAGAAAAAAGTACATGGGGGTGTGAAGCTGGGGATCCAGGCGAATGATCAGTAATATCCCCATATTCCCCAGCACCGTGATCAGGTAAATCAGGAGAAAGAGCATGGAGAGGACCAGCTGTGTCCCTGAAGAGTCCGTCAGCCCCATGAGGATGAAGCCAGGCACACTGGTGGTGTTCCATCTAACCATGGTGTTTTGGTGCACTTATCCTTTGAATAATAAATCTTAAAAATTACCCTGTCTCTAAAAATATTTTTGTTTAAGTGAATGGCTCAGTATTTTTCATTGTATTCCTAGAAATTGATGAAAACCATTTTGAAAAAGTGAAAAAATACAATCACAATGTATAGAAATGGGCATAAAATGAATGATCATTGTTTCTAATGTATTAAAGGGTTACATCCTGTTTCTAGCATGAAAATGATACTACTTCTAACTCATTCCTTTATTAACACATTCAATCTTCAGGTAAATATTATATCATAAGGACTCTGAGCCACACAGTTTACTTCCGAAAAAGGCGACAGAAATTAATTATGTAAAAAAGAGCAGTTACATGTTGCCAATTATTCTACCTAGATATTTTGACTTCAGAGAACAGACTTGTAATACTGTGTTCCTGATCAGAACTTGTTTTATGAATCCCAAATTAGGATATATAATTCACTATGCTAAAAAAATATTTATTGTATTAATCACTGTCATTTTGTTGGAAATGACTCATTATACTAATTAAAGCAATTTTTGTCTGGGGATTTAGGTGTTTCACATGAATATTAAATTCCTGAAGATATAGTAACAGAGAAAAATGTAATCTTTATAACTTTTGGATATTTAATAATAGGCTTTCCTAGCTTCTACTGTCTGAGAGCAGGAATATTCTTCCTCACCTCCACACATATGACTGCACATCAAATGTATGCTCAGTCTGAATAATATCATGACTGCCTGAAAAGAAAATTCAGATACCACACCAGGAAGTCATGGTCTGCTTTAACTTGGAAAGGGAAAACAGGGAGCTTGGAGTCACCTGGACATAAAAGCCCTGGCAGAAAGTAACACAGGGAGACAGAGATTTGTGAGGAGCAGAGGCTCCTGTCTCGCCTGTGGAGTAAATAAACCTTTTTCTTTCCACCAAAATGACACTTCTCATTCTATGATGCAACCAAAGGGGGTATGGACCTTCAGCTCTGGTAACAGTGTATTTTTTACTTGTCCATTCAAAATCAATTTTCCTCAAAAAATTGTATTTTCAGCATATATACATTGTTTGTATACTTTCATTTCACAAACTCTATGTTCCTTTTTCTGCAAATCTTAACATTGATGATCAGGTGGCCCAAAGGATATTTGTGTACATGTTTTTTGATAAATTCCCCTTTATTTTTTTCAGTATAATCCCCTCCTGTTCTCAGAATGATACTTACTGTGCACCAAAGTTGCAGGAAAAATTGTTTTCCAATGTTTGTTTAGAATTTTGTCAGGAGCAAAATATTCTCAGAAATAAAATAGGAAACCATATAGGGAACTGAAAATTATTGCAATCACTTTGTTTTCCTATGGTTAATTTATCTTTATGTTTTCCCTCATTCATTTTATTTCCTGAGGAAAACTGTATCATCCTAGAAATTTTGTTCAAGTCTTGATCAAATGGAAAGCTCACACTGAAGTTTCCTCCGAAAAGAGTCAGAGGGAGACCTGTGAATGGAAACAGACCAGTGTGTGCCTCTCCTCCCAGTCAGCCTCATATACTGTGCATTCAGAACACTGCAGCTTTTGGTCATCCTTGGGGAGCAATTTCCCTGAAAGATTTCTTGGTCTTATTCCAAGGAGAAAAGTTCAAGTCTTTAAATAGTACTGGTATTTGTCTTTTCCCTTAGAAGTCCCACATTTACAGCATGAACATTTCGTCTTTCCATGTGATGCTCCAAGCTTCTGCTGAACATCATTCATTTACTATTTAAATTGAAGCATAGTTACATAAACTTGCCTAGAATGTTTACATTTGACTGATTAATCAGGATTTATTTGAATAGAAAGTTAGAGAAGAAATTTGCTGAGTCATAATATCTTTACAATTGACATTATGAAAGATGAAACAATCAAATTTTTCACTTGGAAGTTTTTTACACTTAAATGACTGACTTGACAATAGATGTAACACATATTCATTAAAAAAAGTATAAAGCATTAAAATTCTAAGAAAACATACAGGAATTCCAGACTAGTTACAATTTGTTTGCATAATAGTAATATTCTTCTGTCTTTTCCCTGTTTTTGAGAAAAAAATTTATTAGGATGTGTACTTTTGAGTTTGCATAATTATTTTAATACAATGCATTGAGTTTTTTATCCTAATTATATGACTCAATATATTGTGCCAGGACCAGTTTGTTAGCCTATTACTAAGGAACCCCCATGTCTCATGCATTGGACAGGACTCCAGTCTTCACTAACAGAACTGAGAGGATAAATAGGCATCCTCAGGTCACACAGGAATGGGGCAGAACCTACCTACTGGTTTGTCTATCTATCTGTCTGGCTTCTTCTATGGGCTTCATTCATGTAATGTGTTTTATCATTTTAGTGTACTTTATTTTTTATTTTATAAAAGAAAAATAAGCAAAAAGACATAACTAGCCTGGATACTATCATATATTTGGCAATGATTAGTGGGAAAATAGCTGGTTTGCTATATATAGTCATGTGTGATGTTGTCTTGTGAAGAATAACAAGAAATTAAAACATAATAATAAAGCTAAAATATTTCATTAAGGGTTTCTTGAGGGTTAAGGTTAGTGTCTTGTTGCAGAACATTTCAGTGAGGTTGAATTCTTACCACTGCTTTATGAAGACAGAATAATCAGTAATGTCAATATCTGAAGAAACAATATGTAATTTATAATTTGAGGAACTCTCCAATTCTTCTGTTAACTTAGGATCAGAAAGGAGGAGGGAGGAAGTAGGTGGGATGGGCTGGGGGCAAAGGCCTTAATGAAAACATTTACATAATGATCAATATTTATATACATCAATTAAAATACTCTGAAATGAATTGTGAGGAGTGCTGGCTTTAGCCTTGCCATTTTCTAGCCTATTCTCAAATAAAATTTTATGGAATAAATTTGAATACTTACCATAGTTAAGTTGTTTTTGTGTTGACATCATCCCAATTAGCCAGAAATCCTAAGACAATGAGGAAATTTTCATGCCTTTCAACAGTAATATTGTGCTTTTCGATGCAGCTTATTAGCTACTGGACAATTTCATTAATGCCTGTAATTTCTGTGGTTAAATTTCCATGAAATTTTTATACTATTTCATTGTATCACAAATGAGAAAACCATATACATAAATTTAAATACTTGGCTTAATTCCACATAGCTTTATAGAGTGATATCCCAATTAAAAGAAAAATTGTCTAGCAACAGATTTCCTGTTTTTAAGATTACTTTGTATAAAGAAATGTAGGAATTTTCTGATATTTTCACCTTAGTATTGAAGTTCTTCATTAACTCAATGATAGAAATATGAGAGAATATTAATGTGTTCAAAATAATTTGTAGAAATTATTTCTACTGGATTTGATAAGTCATAGCATTCATTGGGACTTGTAGGGTTTACACATTTTTTACATGATTTAATAGGATACAGTCTCAAAAACATAAGAAAAAGGAAGGAAGAAGAGAGGGTTGGAGGGAGGAAGGAAGATAGCAAGCAACAGAGACAACAGGGAGATAGAGAGGAAGGAAGGATGGAGGGAATATGAAAGAATGCATAAAAGAAGGCATGAACAAACAATCAATGTAGAAGCAAAAGAACAGACTGGAAAGGATCAGTTAGAAAATGGCTGAGTTGAGGAACCATTACATTTTCTTTTTTCTTTTTTTAAAATTCTTTACTGGTACATTTTAGGTATACAATACATTTACATTTATCATTGGGTACTTGTACCTGTACATGATGCATCTTGGTTCTTGCTTTTTCCCCCATTCCCTGTCCTCCCTTCACCCCCTCCATCCTTGCCTATTTACAAAGACTTTGTTTCCATTTGTTCTTTTCTCATAATTTTTCCTTTCTCTTCTTTCCTTTCCCCTTCCCCTCCCACTTCCCCTACCCTTTGGACCTTTTCTTCCTATTTCAAAGTTTCAATCAGTCATTTCAATCCTTATTTACACTTTCAGTTTCTCACACTATAGCAACTATTCAGTATTTATACATGTGTGTCCTATTTACCTGATGTAAGAGTATGGCCTCAATATCCATCTATTTAGCTATAAATGTCTCTAGTTTCTCATTCTTTATGGCTGAGTAGTACTCCATTTTACAAAAAAACACATCTTCTTTATCCAGTTTCCAGTTGATGGGCACTTGGGCTGTTTCCAAGCTTTAACTATTACAAACTGTGTTGATATAAACATGGGTGCACATATATCACTGTGGTATGATTCCTTTAATTCTTTTGGGAAGTTACCCAGCAGGGGAATAGCTGGGTCAAATGGGACCTTTAGTCCTAGTACTTTGAGGTGTCTACATACTGATTTCCATAGTGGTTGCACCAGTCTGCACTCCCACCAACAATGGTGAAGGGTTCCTTTCTCACCACACTCCTGCCAGCATTTGTTATTGATTGATTTCTAGATACCAGTCTTTCTTTCTGGGGTGAGGTGAAATCTTAGAGTTGTTTTCATCTGCATCTCTTGAATGACCAGTGATGCTGAACATTTTTTCATGTGTTTATTTGGTGCTTTTACTTTGTCTGAGAAATGTCTGTTTATTTCAGATGCCCATTTTTGAATTGGGCCTTTGAATTTGAGAGTCTGATTTTTTTTAAGTTCTTTATATATTCTAGATAGTAGTCCTTTATCTGAGGTACACCTGCTAAAATGTTTTTTCCACATTGAAGGGCTGTCTCTTAGCTCTGATGGTGGTTTCTCTTGAAGTGCAGACAGTTTTTAATAAGATGAGATCTCAGTTGTTGATTCTTTGTGCTAGTTCCTGTGCTACTGAGGTTTTGTTCATAAAGTCTTTTCCTATTGCAATAGGAACCATTAAATTTTCAAGATTCAGAAGTTAGGTCCAGAGATTTTGGTCAGTGGTACCATGCCTGCCTTGAAAGCACAAGGTCCTGAGTTTATGTCAAGAATGCAAAAAATAAATATTCACAAGTTGGTAGTGCACTGGTAAATGTGGTGTTATGCTTAGAAAAGATTCTTGAAGTAATAGCAATGGAAAAGAGAGGTTCCATTTGCACATAAATTGTAAAAGCCTACTATGAAACTGAACAGAGAAATGTTTTCTGACCAGAAAGATCCTGTGCTTTAGGTAACCAGGTAGCAAACAAAAGGCTCCTCCCAGCTCTGACCCCTCACACACCTAAAACATTTCTGCGTCTGACTCATACTTACCCAGACAGTTTTCCTCTGTTGTTCTTTGTTCTCAGTAGAGCTTCTGTTACCCCTGCTTCCCACCATATGTAAATAAGGTGAATCCTATTGTACCTTTCTATCCAATTGTGTAAGCTGAACGTATCTGCCTCAACTGATGAACTAATGTTGAGTGTCTTTCTGTATCTTCACCCCTCTTTTCCCAAATCTGTGTAAATCCTGTTCACCTCCCCAGTGGAACTGATCTCTTTTCAGGGAAGTCCCAGATCAGTTGACTAGTGAAATAAACCTGCCTCCAACTTCCAGGGTGTGTGCTAGATTCTTCTCACTCTGACTCTGTTATACCTCTATTATACCTCCAGTCTGACTCTGTGATACCGCCTATGTATCTTGGTTTGTTAGCTGGGAAGATTGACTGTGATGATAAGTTTAACACTGTAGTAGAAGCCTTTTCAGGAGGAGCAAAGATTTGACCTGGCACCTGATGGGAAGGCACGTGCTCAGAGATTTCTCTGAGTCTCCATGGAGGACTTGAGATGGAGTGCTCACTTTTCCACTTGCAGCTCCCCCAGAACCAGAAGGAAAGAGGAAGTGGGTCTAGTTTAATCCCACATAGTCATTGGATAAGGTAAGACCTCTGGGGGCACAGCAGTTGTTTGTTATCTGTTTGATCCTGACCCATTTGGGCAGAAGGAGGGCCTGGACATCCCCCTAGGTGGACAACGTCTTCCTTTGTTTTGGAAGGAGAATAAAATTCTCACTTGTCTTTGGTATAAACTTCAGTCTTGCCTCCTGGCTTGTTTTGTTTGTTAGCTCAAATGAGTTTAATTATTGCCAGCCTCTGCCTGGCATCCCACAAGGACAAAGTCCCTGGGGGAAAGAGGGTTGGCATGTTTAGCTTCTAAATACCTATCTTTTAAATTTCAGTCTTGCATGCTGGGGTGTTTTGCTTGTTACCTCAACTTATTTTAATTATTTCTAGCCTCTGCCTTCATCCATGGGAGGATAAAGTCCCTGGGGAAGGAGGATTGAAATGTTTAGCCTCTGAATGCCTGTTCTGTGAATGTGTGAATGAATATAATGGTATGGGAACACAAATCTGAGATTCTCTAGACTTGTCTAAATAGGACAAAGAGAGGTCTTAAGTGACATTCCTCCTTAGTCTGCATGGTCTTAAAGTTGCTATGAGGCATGCAGCCAGACTAACACCTGAATGAATTTTCCTCTGCAAGGTCTCATACCTTTTGTCCAACTCAATACCATTCAAGGGAACACCACACACACCTAGTGAACCTGCCAGAATGGGTGCAAGTCAGTCTCAGTCAGGCTTCTGTGTTCATACTTAGCTCCAAAGAATGTCACCTAGTCTTTTTCTACATTGAAACCTGGCCTGAGTCAGCCCCCTAGAGAGAGTTACAATGACCGTTAACAATCTGTCCCTTTAGAGGGAACAATCACATGTGTTTGACAAACTACTGTGACTATAGAAGCAACAATAAAAAGCCTGTATAGCTGGGCAATCCAGTCAAGTAAACTGTCAGCTCAGGGCCCAACTTAAAACCATTTTTTCATTCACAGGTATAAAAGGTTTTTATTCCTTTTGATTCTTATTACAAGAGATATTTTTCATTCACCTACAAAGTTCTCACTAGTTTATTTGTAGTTACAAGCCTACAAATAATAAAAGCGTTATTATGATTCAACTTTGCCAAATACATCTGAGTGTACTCTGGTATATAAACAAGTTGTCTTATGTACATGTCTGTCTGTTCAGGTTTTTACAACACATACAGCTATTTTGTTTGAGCTCAACAACTTTTTTCTCTAGCACTTTGGATTTTTTAAATATATTTGCCTGTAACTGAAGCGGGCTTATAGATAAAAGTAAGTAAAGATATGCTTCCCACAGGTTGCCTAATGATCCATTTAGTGTCAAATGGTTTTGAAAATACAGTTCATATTGTTGTCTATATATAATAACTCAGGAATCTTTCATTGGTCAAATGTAATATGTTGTTGTCATCTGGCTGTCATAGGTCATCCAAGAATTTCTTAAGATAAATAAAGACTCTTAGAGTAAGGAAAACTATTGGACAGGGTTTGCCTTGGGTAGAAAAGGAATGCCTGCCTGAGAAAAAAATTTATTCCAGCCTTTATTCCCAAAGGAGACCCCAATAATCTCCATACTATTGTGGGAAATACATTGCTAAATGTATTATTATTGTTATATGCATACATTGGTCTTGGTCAAGTGCCTAAGTTTTCTGTGGGAAAACTTATTTAAAATGTTCTTACACAAAACACAATTAAGGAACAAAGGGTTTCAGGTAGCTGATACTCATTGTTATTTCATGGTATACTAAATATGCATACCTTCTGGTTGTACACTTCTTCTAAGATATTGTTTATGCTAATGATCTTTGTTTCAATGCAAGAATGTGCCCTTCTCCTGTGCTTTAGCTACTTGTGGTAAGATGTGCATATCAAACCATCATGAGATAACCAATCCAATAATAGTATTTTTTAAGAATGTATGTGATGGATATGCTATGTGTCACCACACTTAGGGGGAGATCAGATGTCATTCAGTCCAAACAATGTCACGCACTAAAATTAAGGGCTAGAAATTAAGAGCTAAATATACACTTCTAAGGTATATTTATAGTCTGATATGTGTGTTCTCTTTAGATGACATCCTATTAAAGGATAACAAACAAGAGTTTTGTATGTGATATTTGTCTTGAAATCAAATACAAGTGTTTGACTAAAATACTATTCCATACTATGATGGATATTTGAGTGTGTTACAAAGATAGTGTCACCAATGATAAAAAAAAACGATGTGTGGCTCTTGATATTAAGTTTTTATATATAATGTATAACTGTTGTCTGTTAACATTCTATAGGGATTCAACTACTAAAACCTCCATAGCTGGTAAAAATCACAGTGTTCTAACTATACTTTATATTTCAAAAGTGTTTAATGACCAAAGAATATTATAATACTGACCTACTTTTCTGGGGGTTCAACAACTAAAATTTGGAGACCAAAACTGAAAAGGTAACTGGGCTAGAGGGAGAGCCAATATTTTCGCCCTGTCCCCTCAAGGTCAACAATAATCCAGGACACAAAGAAACCTTCGTACACTATCCTACATCTTTGGTTAGTCACTCAACCTCCTGAGCAGGGTTATTGGTGGGCACCAGAAGACAAATGTACCATGTACCAAAGGAGGGTCAGAAAGAAGGAAAATTCTTGCATGCTTTCACTTAAAGCACCATGGTCAAGCAAGGTCATGACACATCCCAAAAGCTGACACTGACAGGAGCTGAGAGGCTCTATTCATGGTTCCAAAATAATTCCTGAGGAGACTTAACTGACCTTGACAGACAGCAAGAGTTTCATCCTGATCGACACAGGTCTCACGTTAACTTGGCCTTAAACACTCAGTGGAAAAGAATAACCAAAAGAGGTAAAAAGCAATGCCATAGAAATAAAGCTAGATTTAAAAAGGTGCTGCAATTGCTGACCCCTTCTGGCAGTCATGAGGAAAAACTATGGTAAAATCTATAAAAGCTCAACTTAAGTTTTAAATTTCTTAGCTAAATTTGTTCTTCAAATTGTCTCTGTCTTACAGCTAACACTGGAGACTTATGACAAAATGTCAGACTTGTAGATAACCTCCATCAATGAAAGAGTCTAAGAGCTAACAGGTTATAATCACTATTACATTTTCTAAGTGTGATGCATTCTCCAACCTGCCCTTCCATTTTAGTGCCATGCTTAGATTATCTATTGACTAATTTCTTTAAAATTTTGTTTATTCTTGCCTAGAGGCTGCCAAACTCCAAATGGTCATACAAATGGAAGCAAAGTCAAATGTACTAGGGTACTTTCACAGGGATCCACCAGATTGACCTGGTATAAAGTTCATAACTGCTAATCTACAATAGGACTTCTATGTTGGACTCTAAAGTCCCCCAGACCTTCTCCTTATCCCCTTTGTGGGAGGCTATTACTAGTTCTTCCTGACTTACAGCTACACAATATGACAATCCCTGGGACCTATTGAGGGCCTTTAGATAGACCCTCTGTAGAATATTTCTGACGGCCTATTACAACTTCTACCCCCTTCAGCTAGAAATACCAAGAATCATCTTCACCCCTTTCTCCCTCAAGGCAGTTAGGGGTACTTCTTCAGAGGGGGGAATCTTAAGATAGGTAAGTTAATTAGATTATCTTGTAGGCAGTAAAACAAGGCCAAGCTCAAGGAGCCAGGACTCAGGAAGCCAACAGAGTGGGGAGCCAACATGGGGAACAATTAAGGCGTATTCACTGGCTAGCATTATAAAAAAGCAAAAGACCTACTAATTACTCAACAGAACGATAGCAGTGATTGATATTCTAAGTGGGGAATTCCTTGTATGTGATTTTTTTCCCCACTAAATATTACCTGGGTGACAGTACTTGTCATTTTATTGGTTGGTCATGGTTTTGTCCCACCTCATGGCCACCTTGTAAATTTCCATGGGGTCTGATACTTTTGTCTCACTTTGTCCCCACCTCACCACATGACTTTGCTGTATAAAACATCTTTGAAAAGTAGACTGGGTGTTCAACCCACTTTCTGGTCTCCCTTATGCCTCTCTTAGACAGAAGCTTTCTTTCTTTCAATAAATTTCCCTACTCTTAATCTCCCTTGTTCCTAGAATTCATTCTTTGATTTTAGAAAACACAAACTCACATTTTGGATATCTAGCATATTTGGGACTTAAATCTCTTCTTCCTATATCAACTTTGAAGCTACAGTGAGATTACTGGATGAAGGTAAGAGTTTTCTTTCATAGGTTCTAACTTTGGTCTTTTGCTTCATAAATTTTAACTTATGCCTTATATACTCTGGACATTTGTTTCATAGGTCCTGATTTTTGTTCCATAATTACTGGCCTTTGTTTAAGCTTTTTCTTTCAGAAATGTCTTAATTTTAAGCTGTATGTTTTAAGTGTTTGCAAATTTCTTGTTTTTTGTATGATACATTGTCCTTTTGTAAAATTACATTTTATACTTGTTTTGTATATGTTGGATTTGGATTCACTTGCTTAAAAATGTAAAATGGGTCTCTTATAAAATAATCTGAGATAAAGACAGATCAGGCTTTATCTGTCACTTATAAAATGCCAAGCAGTGGTTACTCTGTCAGCCAGTAATTGTTCTTAGGGCAGCTGCCACTCTCAAAGCAGAGGACAGGTTTCTCCAGTTGTCTTCTGGTAAATCTCCACTCCCACTGAAGCCAATAGTGGGTGGAATGTTGACCAGCTAGGTAACTGAGATTCTTTTGGAGACAGATCTGTGATTGTGTGGAATTAGTGGAAACTGAGGTGACAATTCAGGGGTCATGGTTAAGGGTACTCTCTGGTGGATACCGAAAGGTCCCTCAGAAGAAATTAGCTCCTGACTACCCACCAAGGTAATCAGAACCATGCCCACAGTTGTTAAAGTTTCAGAGATCCAGCCATGGATTCATTACTCTTGAATCAAGAAGGCCCGTCACTACAGCTCCTGGGAAGCCCACACCAACAAGACAACTACCTTAATGATCAACCTGAGGAGACAAGGCAATAAAAGACACTCTGGATGCTGACAGGCCAACCCACAGCTGATGCCTGAGTACCTCAACCCAGGAACCACTGCCAAGGTTTCCAGACTTGGTCTTTCCCTGACATCTTATTCTTGCCCAGTTCATAGTGACTCCCTTTATTCTTGGCATAGGCTTAATCACTATTACCCTAGAGAACTAGAATACTTTCCAATGATGTTTCTTCTTAGCTGTATGTTGTGGTTTTATGCTGGAATTTGCCATCCTATCTTGTTTAGATTGACTCAAGAAAACCCTGACAACTGGTAAAGTGTCTTAGGTGACTGGAAGACATGGATAAGTGCTTTATTAGGACCTCTCTTTAGTATACTCATATTATTAACAATCAGTTTTTGCATTGTAAATTGATTCATATGCTTCATTTCTCAATGCCTTATCTCCATTAAGATCCAAGAATCATTCCAGTTGATGGTGAGTTCGTGGTCTGATGCTAATACTTACACATGTAAAAACATACACTAGCAAGCAAATTGAAGATTCAACTGTAATTGAAATAGAGGAGGGAATGAACAGGGAATGATTTCTGACCAAAAGAAGCCTGTGCTGCAGCCAACCAGGTAGGAACATAAAGCGCCTCCTAACTGTGACCCCTCCCCCACCTAGAACATGTTTAGGTCTCACTCAGACTTGCCCACACTTGTTTCTCTCCATTTTCCTTTGTTCTCAGTAGAGTTGCTATGGCCTCTGCTTCCCTCTATATGTAAGTAAGGTGAATCCTAGTGTACCTTTCTATCCAATTGTATAAGCTAAATGTATCTGCCTCAACCAATGAACTAATGTTGTGTCTTTCTGTATTCTCATTCCTCTTTTCCCAAATCCGTATAAGCCCTTTTTAGCACCCTGACAGAACTAATCACTTTGGGGAGAATTCTCAGATCAGTCAGCTACTGAAATAAACCTGCCTCCAACTTCCAAGGTGTGTGGTTGATTCTTCTCAGTGTGACTCAATTATATCACTTAGAGCTACAGCACTGTGGGTTATATTTGTTAAAATACTTCTATTACTTCTAATCTTTCCCTGCCTACAGAAATGTTTCCCTATAAGGGAGTATGAGAAGACAAGGAACTTAAAAAAGAGAAGGAAAGGGAATATAATTGGAAAGTGAGAAAAATTATGGAGAGTTTGAACCCAACTAATAAACTACCAGATATTTGTATCTGATAGAATGACAGAAAACCACATGAAAAACCTAGCTGTAAGAGAACAGGAAAAAATGTAACAACAAAAGTAGTAGTTTTAATTGTTATACAATTATACCCTCCCACAGAAACAAACACACACATACACAGTCATTCTACCTCCTTTTGGTGGCATCTGTATTGAAGACCAGTATTTCCTGTAGAATTCCACTGAGGGATAAAGCCTAATAGAAGGAGAGATATGAAGATCACACAGTCCTTCCCTGTGTCTCCTCTCAGTCTCTGTCCAGGTGGGAGAGGACATTTCCTGCAGTCTGGAGCTGAGCTCCACCTTCCATGGTGACCTCTGTCCTCTGCCAGTTTTTCCCTTGGGGAGCCTGGACCACAGCTGCCCTGTCTTCTCTGCTTTTGTGAGCAAGGTGAAGGGAAAATGTGGGGTCTTCATAATCTGTGTGGAGGTCCTGACCATGGCCCCAATGCCTCAAATTCTCAAGCCTAGCTCCCAGATGGTAGGAAGCCCAGTGTCTGTCCACTGCCCTGGTTACCCTGAGAGCCTCCAATAGATCATTAGCCCCTAGATTACATTATGTTCATGCAATAACAATATAAATGCTTTTGTCCCTATGTAATAAAGTAATTTAGCTCTAATTCAACTAAAAATTAATGAATTTCTTTAACTTAAATGTTTTCAGCAATGTCATATATTCTATGGACAAAAATTCATAACAATATCTGACTCAATTTCTGAATTTCTAAATCAATTTCTGAATCAATTTGTAAGTCAAAAAGTAAACATAAATGAATAAAAGCTCTACCATACCTTAAAAAATAACTGGACAGTTGAAAGAGCCCATAAATATATGAAATTACTAAGATAGTCATTTGATTTTAGTTCAAACAATATATTGAAACAAAAGCATTTTTTACATTTTTGGGGGGAGGTACTGGGGATTAAACTTGGGACCTTGTGCTTGCGAGGCAGGGGCTGGAATGACTGAGCTAAATCCCCAGCCCATTTATTACATTCTTTACCATGATAACAAAGAAAGACAATCAGGAATAGCTACAAATATAATTTTTTTAAATATAGACTTAAAAGGAATAGCATTAATGATTTGAAATAATATTGGTAGAAGAAAAGGCATAATTTTGTCATTGATTTGAAAATGTGAGTAATGTAGTACATTTTAAAATATTTGAATGAATTCATTAACAGTTTTAAATTATTGAAACACTGATGAAACCTGTTAAAATAGTGCACTTTAGGCGCATAAATGGTACATTTTATGCACATAAAATGAGAAAGTATTTTTTTTACATAAAATGACTTCAATTTCAAAAAGTAGATATTTTCATAATCAACTGGAGTAAAATAATCAGTATAATAAATTTTACACAATTTTAAATGAAATAGCATGGAAAATGGAACTATATATTATAAATTCACCTAAAAATATCAAACAGAAATTTTAAACTGACATGATATGTCTAGAGAAAATAGTTTTTAAAATGAGATTTTTATCCCTCTTCTTGATCCAAGCATATGTACTGCCACATATTTAAATTCATTGTCAATTCTGTCCTTTGCAAGTTTCATGCAAAAAGTATAACATAAGAGGTAAACAAGAAAATTATTAACTTATTTTTAAAGAACAATGCACTCCTGAAAAGATCAGGAGAAAAGCAAAAAAGCTGGTGGCTGAAACCCTTTCTCAAGCCACAGGAAGGTTTGGTCTCCACATGGCTCACAGGGACAAACCTAACAGCTACTATTGCTCACAGATTAAATTCCCACCACTTTAGGTTCCACCACTATTCAATGAGAGCAGTAATTTTGCTCATGTTCTGAGTACCTGTTAATCTTACAAGTCATAGGTACACAGAGATTATTGGATATTAATATTTAAAATGAGTAAAAATGGCAAATATTTTACAAGAAATGACAGAAATTATATTAAATATATCAGTATGTATTCATAATAAATGATCTAGAAAACATGCACAAAACTTTCAACAATGGATACAGGATCTCTCTTTTCTTTAATAATTATCATTTTCCAAATTTTCTTCAACATTAAAATATATCATTTTCCTTATAATGTAATTCTACTTCTATATGTTACTTTATTCAGAATTCAAAACCAGGAAGTACTGCCTTATTTTTTGTCTTTTTGCTGTTTGTATGTAAATTAAATTGAGTTCTAGAGATTTATAAAAGATGAAGGAATACTATTCAGATATGAGTATTCTATATTGAAATATTATAGGACTGCTTCCTCAGATCATTATGGCCAGCATTTATTGTTATTCCTCAAAAGTTTTACATCCATCTTCTGCTTAGGAGGACATGAAATTACTGCATCTCCTGTGCAGGGGGGAATACTGGACCTTTGCAGTGCAGTGAATCCATGGAGGTTGAAATGTCCCAGCTCTATGATCTAAATGCTATAATCCTGATTTGAAAGCCAGTGCTCCAAACCTTGCTGCTGATATTCTCTATAAACAGAATGATTTATGAGAATTGTAGTGCTTTTTCATTATAAAATACTCTATTATTAGAATATGAACAGATATTATATAATATAGTTATTAAAATTACAATTTTTTCTTGTTTTGCACAATAATTTCCTTCAAATCATAGATTACTTAGATCATAGATTTCACACTTTGAACATGACTGAAAATTACAATATGAATTTGTAAAAATGTATCCCTTGAAATGTCTCTGATAAGTCAAGAGCAAGTTGAGAGGAAAATCAATTAACTGTTTTCAGAAAGAGACCAAAGATTTTCCAGAAGAAAGAAATTAAAAAGAAAAAAATACAAGTGGACAAGTGGAAATATCTAGCACCAACATTATTTTAATTTCCTTGCAACCCTCTCTTTTCTGTATGTGTCTAACAACACATTTTTTTTACCTCTTTGTTTCTGAGGTTGTAGGTGAGAGGATTCAGCATGGGGATCCCAATCTTGTAAAACGCAGAAGGCACCTGACATTTTCCCAAGGAGTAGGAAGCCTTCAGTTTTAAATGAGTAAGGAGATCGGAGGTACAGGTAGAGAAGGCTTTTTTCTTTCCAGTGGTGTAGTTAATTTTCAGGATAGTGTAGAGAATGGACACATAGGATCTATATGTGATGACAAGGGACAACACTAAATTGGATCCAGTACAAATGAATATAATGATTTCAATTTCATATGTGTCACTGCAGGACAGGGCTAAAATAGGGGATGAGTCACAGAAAAAGTGAGAGATGACAGTAGAGTTGCAGAAATGCAGATTGCTCATGCTAACTGGAGTCACAGTGTATTCCTTAAACCTAAATATATAGGAGCCATCAAGCAGGGCATGGCATAGTCCTGTGGTCATAATGACTGGATAGTGCAGAGGACTGCAGGTAGCTACATAGTGAACATAGGCCATGGAGGAGAGAGGGAAACACTCAGTGCCACCCAAGAAGACAAAAGTACATCTGGGTGAAGCAGCCCCAAATTGAGATAATTTTGGTGGCAGCCAGTAAGTTCACTAAGGTTGAAGGGTGATGATATGTGAGTAGTTGAGGTCGAGAAATGACAAGTAAGGGAAAATAGCATATGTGATTGTGAAGCTGGGGATAAAGGCAAATGATCAGTATCATCCCCAAGTTCCCCAGCAGAGTGATCAGTTATATCAGGAGAAAGAGCAGGGAGAAGACCCGCTCCATGTCTTCAAAATCTGTCAGCTCCATGAGGATGAAGTCAGGCACACTGGTAGAGTGCCTTCTACCCATGATATTCCATTGGTATTAACTGATGAATAATTAAAGTTGATACTTATCCAGACTAAGATAGTCTTGGTGTGTGGGCAAAATGAATTTTTAAGCATTGTTCTTTTTTAATGATATGCTGATCCTCCAAATTTCTCCTACTCAGATCTCAACTATCCATCACTCCTGACCTCAGCACAGAAGAGCAAGCAGAGGAGTTATGATGTGCCAGAAAATTATCAGATCCCTTTGAAAATCATGTGCAGACCTGGGTATCAGGAAGCCAAGGTCTGGATTAATTTGGACAAGGGAGGAAGGGACATGGGAGTGACAGAAATATAAAATCCCTGGGATCCCTGGCATGGGGAGGTAGAGATTTGAAGCATAAAAGGCCCCTTTATCTTCTTTGAAGCTAACTACTCATTAACACGTATCATTAAAGGAAAATAAATATTCTCCCAATTTTGTGAGGTTTTGGGGTGGGAGTGAGGGCAGTATGGATGTCTGTCTCCTACCACCTTTTCCTAACTTGAACCCTCAAAATGACATTTCTTCAAAATATTACATTTTCAAAATATGTATATTGCTTGCAGTTTTAGAAACCACCAACTCTATATTCTTGCTTCACAGATCTTACCATTTCTCACAGTAAGTCCTAAAATATATAGGAATACAAATTTTTCTGATGAAATACTTGATTCCTTTTGTAAGATCTAATCCACTCCAATGAGAAGAATGAAACATAATATGATGAAAAGTTGCTGAAAAATAAAATTTCTTCCAAGATTATCTGGGTAGAAAGTGTTCAGCCTCAACTTACTTTGAGAAATAAAATATGAAATCCATATAAGAAGCTGAAAATTCTCAGATATATATATATATATATATTTTTTTTTGTACCGGGGATCGAACTCTGGTCCTTGCGTTTGCACAGCAGGTGGTGAAACCACTGAGCTAAATCCCCGGCCCTGTATTTCTTGATATAAATTATTGTTATGTTTTAGTGTACTCATTTTTAATGAGATAAATTACATTGTGGTAGAAATTTTGTTTTTCAGGTCCTGGTCACATGGAAACTTCACCAGGAAATCTTGTCTGAAAAGAATGGAGGAGGGAGCATTGAGTATACAGCGAAGAGTATACACCTTCCCTCCCACCTGCTGACCTCCAGGGGCCTCATTTAATGGGCATTCAGAACACTGGATCATTTGGTCATCCTCAGGGCATAGTTTCCTAGGAAGGATTACTTGGCCTGGTTCCAAGGATGAAAGTTCAAGGACTAAGTAAACAAAGACTTTGCTGATTCCATCAGAAGCCACACCCTGAAAGCCAAAATCACTTCATGTTCTCTTGAGATACTCTAAAGAGTGACTGAACTGCATTTTATTTAATTCTTAAATTGACACAGAACTACATTAATTTCCGAAGAATAATGTGTACATTGAAGTCATCAATGAGGAATTTTTGGGATCAGGTTGAGGGAGAACACATTTCCTGAGACATGTTTACCTGACAGAGTATGAAGGATGGAACAGTACAATTTTCACCAGGGAAGAGTTTATAATTAGAGGTATGACATGATGCTAGAAGTAAGGTAAATTTATTAGAAAAAGAAATAAGAAATGGAATATTCACTGATGACAAGGAATTCAAGACTCATTAACATTTTGTTTACATATTAGTAATTTTTCCCTTTATTTTCCTTTGTGCACATCAGTCTTATTTGGATGTCTACTTATTGCTCCAAAAACACTATATTCTAATATGACATATGTTAGGTCAGCCTTTTACTAACCAACACCTCCATGTGTTACATATTCTAAGGTGCCTCATCTTTCACTGAGTGAAATATCAATTGACAGAAAATAAATGAACATTTTGAAGCTCCAGAGAAATGGGAGGGAAACTTCATTCCAATTGTTATCTGCTTAAAGGACAATTTATACATGTGGAATATGTTTTCCTGCTTTTGCAGAACTTGATTTTGTTTTCTATTTTGCAAAACTAAAATGATGAGAAAGACATAATCAGGACTGAATCTAACATAAATTTTGTAATGAATACAGTGGACACAATAGTTGTTTTGGTTATATATAATCTAGTCAAATATTTTGAAAAGATAAATATAAAGAGGGATACAATAAATAAAATTAAAACATTTCATTGAGTACTATCTGTTAAACAAGAGGAAACAAACATGGATTTGGAAAAAGACAGTGAGAACCAAGTAACATAGATATTGTGAATCTTACATTAAATCCCATAAAATGAACTGTGATTTATAGAGAAAAGTGTCCTTCTGAGGAAAAAAGTGTTCTGGAAATTTCAAGAGAAAATTTGTCATGATAAGTAAGCACTACTTCTTTTAAGCATTATGTTATTCATGGACTTATAGAAAGCCAGTGCTGTCTGTACACATTTTAACCCTAACAATCTTAATCCTAAACCTTTTAATATCCCTGACAACCTTAACCCTAACCCTAATCATAACCTTAACAACCCTCACCCTAACACTAAAGTTGAGATGTAAGATAAATAAGAGGCTAAGAGTGAATATCTAAGCTAATATCACCTCAACAGGCATGAGATTCCAAGATGCCAAGATGAAGATTTTTTACTCAAGATTTTCTATCATTGAAACAGATTTGGTGCATGTGTAGAGATGCTTAAGATGACAGAAGACTTCTGGTAACTTCTATTTCACAGCAGCAAGCAAAATCACAGCAAGGTTTTATAATCCCTTTCAGTGTAAACATTCATGTATTTTAACTGCTAGTTCACTATACTTTAAATTCCTACTTTTATTTACCTCCTTTTTCTTTTATCTTTCTGTCTTTCCCTCACTCTCTACAATATTGTCATGGTAGTTTTTCATTTCTTTCAACTTTGACTGATTAAAGAATCAAATGTTGTTTATTATATTTTCTTTCCTGAATGACAGTATTTACACAAATTCATGAGGTAGATTGTCATAAATTGATTTATGCATATAAGTAGCAATCAACTGATCTGTATTAGCATATCCATAAAAATGCACCTTTATCACTTCTTTATGCTAAATAATTTGCTAATCTTTTCATTTTTTGATAAACATTATGTAATTTTTGGTAAAATTATAATATTTTTGTTGCTATATTTTATTTCCCCAAATTTTCTAGGTTGAATTTATTTTTCTCTGTCACATCTCATTCTAGGAGATGCTTTCCTTAAATATATGTTGCATGGTACTAAAATATTTCCATTTATCATGTGCATGTCACTGTAGTTTTCACTTGTGTGTTTTTGTTTGGCTCACTACTATTCTTGTACATTTCCTATGTAAATTTTGTTTTCCATTTTTATGGCTAAATAGATTATAAAGTTCTGAACTTATCTTTAAAATACATTTTAGTTAACCATTTTTGATCTCTGAAATATTAATTTTATGCTCTATTCAATCATGGGTAAAAAATATGACTCATTTTAATTAAGATTTGGAAACTTATAGAAATCTATAGAACACATAATCAACTATCATAGATCAGGAAAGGATTCAAAGGGTGATCTGGGGATCTCGTTTTGACAACAATAGTAGTCATAGATGATAGATTCCCTAAATGCAGAAAAATACAGCAGTATTTGATACAACATATTAGATCATGAAATGTACTATAATTGAAGAAACAACATGTGAAAGAACACAGTAGCAAATAGGGTTCATTAGTTGCAGCAGCAGGAAGCAAGGAGAAACAGTATGATCAAGGTAAAATTCAATGGAAAGGTATTGAAGAAGCAAACAATGGAAAGAGGAGTCTTACAAGTAACTGGGAGGAAGTTGTTCCAGACAGACACCCCTCAGTTCAAAAGACTGCACAGATGTGAGGGTACAGAGTTTGAGGAAATCCAAGAATATATAGTAAGGGTAAAATGATCTGGACTTATGGTAGTATGTGCTATGAAAAAAGATTCACACATCTTTATTGAAAGAAGCAAAGTTAAGCAGCAGAACCTGTATGCAAAAACTTCTCTGAAACTAAAGCAATTTGATTTTCAGGCACACAGCACTGACCACATTATAGGTACAATTTTATGTAATTAAAACTAAGCTAATCACAGTCATAGTACCTTCAAATTCATTTTCTGCATCATAGCATTTTTTTATTCAGTAAGTTCATTGTTACATTTTAGGTATGTATTATGATCACATTCACCATTGGAAATTTGTACCTCTACATGATATATCTTGGTTCTTTTTTCCAATTCCCCTTTCTTCCTTTGACCCCTCACCCTACCCTATATAAAATTTTTTTGTTTACATTTTTTCCTTCTTTTCTCATATTCTATTCTCCCCCCCCCCGCACTCTGCTTCCTCTTCCCAGTTATACATTTTGTTCCTATTTCACATTATCTCATGTACATTTTGGTCCTCATTTACACTTTCAGTTCCTCACACCAGAGAAAGTATTTGGTCTTTACACATGTGTGTCCTATTTATTTCACTTAAGGATATGGCTTCAATGTGCATCCATTTAGCTATAAATGCCTCTAGTTTATCATTATTTATGGCTGAGTAGTACTCCATTGTGTATTTTGAAATTGTCTTCTTTATCCAGTCAACAGTTGATAATAATTTCAGCTATTTCCACAACAAATATTCAGGGGTTTTGAAAAAAGGAGCCATGCTCCACTTTTGGTGGAGTATAGTCTGGTACAACCACTGTGGAAGTCAGTATGGAGATTTCTCAAAAGACTAGGACTAGAGGTTCCATTTGTCACAGCATCATACCACAGAGATACATGCACACACATATTTATAGCAGTACAATTTGTAATTGCAAAAACTCAGATTATAGTATTTCAAGAGAGCTTTCTGGAAAAAAAGAATAACCTAACTGCACAATATTTATGCTTATTCCTGTGTTATAAAATTCAAAAATTGTCCAATATTCTAGATTAATTTTTTAGACTTTTTTCATGCAGCACTTCAAGAAATGTTGTAATCAATGTTGTCTTCTGGAACATTAATTAGTGTGTCCTTTTTTGATGTTAAACCTAATAAACATTATCTAAGTTAAGAGAAGGGACAATGAGAATCTGGGATGAAATTATTATATTTAAAAACCTGGTTAGTGTTAGTAACAAATTAGTTAAGTATTGAGGTTCAGTTAACTTTCAGTAAAATTCAAGGAACATTTTTGTATGGCACTACCACAGAAATCAAAGATTGGAAAAAGTTGGTGTCTCATTATCAGTTATTTTCTCATTCAATATAAATAATGTAAAATAATGAGATTATTAAGTATTCAGTTCAACAAAGGTTCATTCCTGAAGGCTAAGTCAATTTTCCATTTAGAAAATAATTTGATTTTCCCTGTTCCTATGGACTTTCTCTCTGACCACTTAACAGCTTTATTTTATTATTTTGGTTGTGAATTTTGATCATAATTTAGATCTACTATTGTGCTGCTGTCAAGTTCATGAAGCTAGATAGTGTATCTGATGAGCTGCAGCGTGGTATCTCAAAGACTTGAACATGTGGCAGGGACATGTGATTGACTTACAAATTCATTAAGTGAAGAGTAGTTGAATGACTGAGTTATGCTTGTCCTTATGTCCTTGGATTGTTTAATATTGTTAGGTTAGTTCTTTTCTGTTTATCTATTCTTCCTAGCTCTGCCTCAGTCCCTTTATGAACAGTTTACCATGCATTTACTAACCCCACTCTGCTGCACATACCCAATGCTCAACTCTCAATTTTTGTGAAACTTCTATGGAAGTTCCACATGGGAAAATTATTTTGGAGCAGAGCATAGCATCAGAGAGTACATCTCTTTGGTAGACTGAGAACTTTGAAATTAAGGAGTAGGGAAGGGCCTCAGAAGCAGTATCTCTCTAACTCTCCTCTCATATCACTTCCCAGATCTGCTTTCACCCTCAAACCTGGGTATATCAATTACCATTCATTCATTTTCTAAAATTAATCTTGTTGGTATATTTTATTTTATTTTTATGGTTCAGTATTTTCAATATATTGTTTCATTTAAGCCATATGGAATTTATTTTTATTTGTATTTCAATTCATTTGTTTTCATTACTTCACTTTTCTTGAAATAGATGTTATTGGCTCAGAAATTTCCCCACATTTACTTTAGTATATCCTATCGATATTGATATATGATATTTCCATACCATAATTTTAAAGAAATTGTGCAATTGAATTTTTAAAATTTCAAATAAAGACATTTTTTAGAAATACTTTGTTTTTAGAAATATGTTAATCTTCTTGATTAAATTCTTATAGTTGAACATTTTAGGTGTACAATACTTTTACATTTATCATTGGATGCTTGTACCTGTAAATGATGTATTTTGGTTCTTATTTTTTCCCTATGCCCTGTGCTCCCTTCACCCCTCCACCCTTCACTATTTGCATAGACTTTGTTTCCATTTGTTCCTTTTCTTATAATTTTTCCTTTCCCTTTCTTCCTTTCGCCTTCCCCTCCCAATTCCCCTACCCCTTTGGGCCTTTACTTCCTATTTCAAATTATCAATCATTTGTTTTAATCATTTTAATCCTTATATACACTTTCAGTTGTTTACACCAGAGAAACTATTTGGTATTTACACATGTGTGTCCTATTTATTTGATTTAAGAGTATGGCCACGATATGCATCCATTATCTATAAATTTCACTAGTGTGTCATTCTTTATTGCTGAGTAGTACTCCATTTTATAAAAAAACTACATCTTTATCCAGTTTCCAGTTGATGGACACTTGGGCTGTTTCCGAGCTCTAGATATTACAAACTGTGCTTCTATAAACTTGAGTGCACATAAATCACTGAGGTATGATTCTTTTAATTCTTTTGGGAAGATATCTTGCCAGAAAATAGCTGGGTCAAATGTGACTTCTAGACCTACTTCTTTGAGGCATCTCCATACTGATTTCAACAGTGGTTTCACCAGTCTACACTCTCACCAACAAGGGAGAAGGGTTCCTTTCTCCCCTCAACCCTGCCAACATTTGTTATTGGTTGATTTCTTGATAGCAGCCATTCTTTCTGGGGTGAGGTGGAATCTCAGAGATGTTTTCATCTGCATCTCACGAATGATCAGTGATGTTGAACATTTTTTCATATGCTTATTTGCTGCTTTTACTTCTTTGTCTGAGAAATGTCTGTTAATTTCAGATACCCAGTTTTGAATTGGGTCTTTAAATTTGGGGGGTCTGATTTTTTTCAGTTCTTTATATATTGTGGATAGTAGTCCTTTGTCTGAGGTACAGCTGCTAAATATTTCTTCCCACATTGTAGGTTGTCTCTTAGCTCTGATGGCCATTTCTCTTGCAGTGCACAACCTTTTTAATAAGATGAGATCCCAGGTGTTGATTATTTATGCTAGTTCCCATGCTACTGAGGTGCTCTTCATAAAGTCTTTTCCTACGCCAATGTCTTCAAGAGTTCCACCGAACTTCTATTCCAGCAAGTTTAGTGTTTCTGTTTTAATATTTAGATCTTTAATCTACTTTTATCTTAGTTTAGTGCGTGGTGATAGATATGAGTCTAGTTTTAATCTTTGGCAGTTTGAAATCCAGTTTTTCCAACACCATTTATTAAATAGGCTATCTTTCCTCCAATGAGGGTGGTTGGCTCCTTTGTAAAAGATGAGGTGGCTGAATATGCCTGCAGTTGTTTTTGCATCTTCTAATCTATTCCACTGATACTCAGGTCTGTTTCTTTGCCAGTGCCATGCTGTTTATATCAGAGTAACTTTTGAATATAGTTTCAAATTGGGGATTATAATACCCCTTGCCATGTTTCTGTTGCCCAGAGTTGCTTTTGCTATTCTAGGTCTCTTCTGGTTTCAAATGAATTTTTGGATTTTTCTCTATAGTTCTGTGAAACATATTGTTGTAATTTCAATAGATATTGCATTAAATCTATATAGCAGTTTTGGAAGTATGGCCATTTTCACTATATTGGTTCTTCCTATCCAGGAACAAGAGCTGTCTTTCCATTTTCTTATATCCTCCTCAATCTCTTTTTTCACAGTGCTGTAGCTTTCAGTGTAGAGATCTTTTGCTTCCTTTGTTAGATTGATTCCTAGATATTTCATTTTTTTGCATGCTAGTGTAAAAGGAATTTTTTTGCCTAATTTCTCTCTCAGTGAGTCTGTTATTTATAAATAAGAAGGCTATTGTATTTTCAGTATTGATATTGTATCCAGCTACTCTACTGAGTCTTTTTATTAAGTCTAGAAGTCTTTTGGCAGAGCTTTTTGGGTCTTCTATGTAAAGTATCATATCATCAGCAAATAATGACTGTTTAACTTCTTCCTTCCCTATCTTTATTTCTTTTATTTCTTTCTCTTGTCTAATTGCTGTAGCTAATGTTTCCAGAACTATATTGAACAGTACTGGTGATAGTGGGCATCTTTGTCTTGTTCCTGATTTTAGCATGAAAGCTTTCAGTTTTTGACCATTTAGTATGATGTTGGCTATTGGTTTTTCATAGATAGCCTTAATCAGGTTGAGATAAAGACCTTCTATTCCAATTTTCTGTAGCGTTTTTATCATGAATGGGTGTTGGATTTTGTCAAATGCCTTTTCCCCATCTATTGAGATGATCATATGGTTTTTGGCCTTGACTCTGTCAATATAGTGTATTGCATTTATTGATTTATGAATGTTGAACCATCCTTGCATCCCTGGGATAAATTCGACTTGGTCAGGTGTATGATCTTCTTAATGGCCCTTTGTATTCTGTTTGCCAGTATCTTTTTAAGGATTTTTGCATTGATATTCATTAGGGAGTTTGGCCTGTAGTTTCTTGTTGGGTTGTGTCTTTCCCTGGTTTTGGAATCAAAGTAATACTTGCTTCCAGGAATGAATTTGGAAGCTTTGCTTCCCTTTCAATTTTCTTAATGAGTTTTATGAGTAATGGTTATAGTTCTTCTTTAAATGTCTTGTAGAATTCATCAGTGTAGGCATCAGGACCTGAGATTTTCTTTGTTGGTGAATTTTTTATTACATTTTCAATTTCACTCATTGTAATTGGGGTGTTTAGAATTTCTATATCTTCTTCAGTTAACTTTGTTAATTTGTATATATCTAGAAATCTGTCCATTTCTTCCGTATTTTCTGTTTTAATAGAGTACAGGTTCTTGAAGTAGGTATTGATGATCCCTTGGATTTCTGCTGGATCTGTTGTGACATTAGCTTTTTCATTCTTGATTGCATGAATTTGAGCCTTTTCTTTCCTTTTTTGATAAGGTTGGCTAAGGGTTTATTGATTTATTTATTCCTTCAAAAAAACAACTCTTTGATTCATTATTTGTGTCATAATAGTAATAGTCAAAGAAGTAATAGTAGAAAACTTCCCAGACAGAGGTAGAGAATTGGACATACAGATATGTGAAGCATATAGAACTCCAACTAGCCATGATAAAAAAAAAAAAATCTACACCTAGACCCATAATAATCGAGATCCCAGAAACCCAACAGAAGAACAAAATTCTACAGGCAGTTAGAGAAAAGAAACAAATCACCTACAAAGGAAAGCCCAGCAGAATCACGGCCCTTATGTCAACACAAACCCTTATGTCAAGGAGAGCCTGGAGTCAAGTATTTCAAGGCTTAAAAGAAAATAACTTTCAATCTAGACTGTTGTATCCTACAAAATTATCTTTCAAAATCCATGGGGGTAATTAGACACTTTCATGACAAAGAACATCTGAGAAATTTCATGAATGCCAAACCAGCACTCCAAATAATGCTAAGCAATGTACCAGAAAAAGACAATGAAGATCACAACTCCATGAGGCCCAACAGAGGGAAACCACCAGGCAAGGTAAGAAACTAAAGGGAAAGGGAAAAAAACCAAGAAATAAAAGAGCCCCCAATAGTAAAACATCATGACAAGGATGAGTCAATATCTATCAATTATAACTATCAATGTTAATGGTCTCAATTCACCAATCAAATGTGATAGACTGACAGAATGGATTAGGAAGCAAATTCCAGCAATACGCTGTATAAAGGAAACACACCTAACTCAAAAAGAAATACATAGACTGAAAGTAAAAGGATGAAAAATAATTCTCCATGCCACAGAATCCCAGAAAAAAGCAGGGGTAGCAATTTTACTTGCAGACAAAGTAGATTTCAAACCAAAACTAATTAAGAGAGACAAAGATGGTCACTACATCCTTTTGAAGGAAACAGTCCAAGAGAAGAGATTACAATTTTAAATATATATGCACCAAATATGTATGTCCTCAACTGTACAAAACAAATATTAATGGACATAAAAAAACAAATAAGCTCTAATGCAATTGTAGTGGGGGATCTTAATTCCCCATTATCACAAGTAGACAGATCATCTAGACCAAAAATTAGCAATGAAATTCTAGAACTGAAACAAGCTATTGAACAAAAGGACTTAATAGATGTTTACAGAGTGTTCTACCCCACAAAATTAGAATATGCATTCTTTTCAGCTGCAAATGTGTTATTCTCTAAAATAGACCATATGCTAGCTCATAGGACATGTCTAAGTAAATGTAAAAGAATTGAAGTTACCCCCCATATATTATCAGACCATAGTGTAATAAAATTGGAGATCAATGACATAAGAAACTTTAAAACTCTCACAAACACATGGAAATTAAATAACACCCTCCCGGACAACCAATGGGTCACAGAACAAATTAAAGAAGAAATTAGACAGTTTCTACAAGTAAATGATAATGCCAGTACAACATACAGGAATCTATGGGATGCAATGAAAGCAGTCATACAAGGGAAATTCATAGCAGTGAATGTCCATATTCGGAAATCAGAGAGAACATAGATAAATAACCTAATGCCGAACCTCAAGCTCCTAGGAAAAGAAGAGCATAACAAACCCAAAGCTCGTACAAGAAAGGAAATTATAAAGATCAGAGCAGAAATCAATGCAATGTGTTCAATCTTGTATGTGTAATTTTTTTTTTGCAATATGACATGATATGCTGTGTGGAGTTTCTTTTTGGTCATGTTTATTTGCCTCTGTTCCCTAGTAGAAGTTCTCCTACAATTCCAGTAAGTAGGTTTTCTATGACATTGGCCTGTACTCTATCATCCTACTTGAGTCTTCATTTTATTTTTTGATATTTTCAAATGTTTCTTAAATAATTTTCTCATTACTTCTCTTCTCTTACTGGGTTATTGTTGTAGCACATCCTCCTTGTCATTTAATAGTGATATTCTTTCTTGTTATTCATCTTAACTGATATTGAGACTTTCATTTGAATTATTCATTTGACTATTTAAGGATTGACTTCAAGGATTTCTTAGGTTTTTTCCCAGAATTTGTATTTCTAGTAATGCAGTCTATCATATATTGTACAATGATTTCCTCCTTGATTCATTCAGTTCTCTATTGTATCTTCGATGATCTCATTAACTATTTAAGAGTTTGATTAATTCAGCTTTTTATATGCACCATCTTTACTCTTATTGATCATTTTTTTGGGGGTACCATGGATCAAACTCAGGACCTTGTGCTTGTGAGGCAGGCAGTGAAACCACTGAGCTAAATCCCTGGCCCCTTATTGATCATTTTCACTGTCATTTAAAAAAAATTTATTCCTCTCCAATATGAGTGGGATCAACTTTTGAGAGGGAATTATAAATTTTGGAAATGTACTGTTTCCTTGCTTTCTGATGAGTCTTTGAGTGTGTGTTTGTCTGTGTGTGTGTGTCTGTGTATGTGTGTGTGTGTTTGTTAAAGTTGGAAGATCACTGAGAATGGAGAATGGAAGACTCACTGTGTGGATATCTTTTGAATAAGTGGCTTTGTGATTTTGATGTGTCTTAGGCTGTGGTGTATCAGCATGAGATTGAAGTGTTACTAATGTTTTTTTGGATATAACAACCACCAATATGGTCAATATGTCATGAACAAACCATATATCAATGGGATATTTTAAACTTCTTTGAAAAATTCACTACCCAGGAACAGAAGGGGAGAATAACAAGGTGGGAAAAGAGGAAAATAGGGCTTCATGAGAATATTTATGTATAAGAACAAGGGAGGTAGGGGATATTTGAGAGAGTATGAAAGTAGAAGGAAGAAAAAAAAGAAGAGAAAGGAGCATAAATGGAAAATGAGAAAAAAATAGGGAGGCTGACCCGAATTAATAAACTCACAGATAGGTGCATCTGACAAACGTTATGTAGGGGTCTACAGGCAGGGAAGGGACTCATTAGGTTTTCTGGATAATCTTGACAAGAAAGGGTGAAAGCTTTACTGGACAGAACAATTAAGAAGACAAAATATACTGGAGTTGAGAGGGAAAGGGGACTACATAACTCTTATATAGTATATAGTGTGTGTGTATATATATATATATATAGTATGTATATAACTCTTACATAGTGTACATATATATGTATATATATGTTTATGTATTTTTTCCTCAGTCAAGGGTCAATATATTGCTGCCCTATTACTTAATCACTAACTAGACCTTGTATGCAAAGTTCCTTCAAAGCAACCTATAAATTCCAGGGATGAGACCTTGATAAGGAAAATCAGCCCCAACTAGGAATGAGCATATAGGCAATGCAAACTCAGGTTAGCATTCAGGGTCTGGGATCCATCCATGCCAGTCCAGAAAACTAATTATGTGACAAGTTCCAGGTATGGACTTGGGAGAGAGAATCATTTTGATTAAAGAAAGCTGAATACAAAGGTTCACAGATATTAGCCTTTCTGAAGCCCCCTACCTACATCTCCCAGGGTAGCTTTTTGCGCTCTCCTTGCTTTCCTATTTCCTTGCAATTAAAAATGATTTGTTTTTCCTTTTAAACTTTGTTCCCTTAAGCCTTTGTGGCTTAGTTTAAGATTCCAATGAGCTACTAAGAGAGCAAAGCTATGGTGCACATCCCCAGACACAACAGTTAGGAAAAGAGATTTAACAACCCTGGTATGAGAGAAAATGACCAAACAAAGTAACACCATATAGATACAAAAGAAATGGTTTTAATTATAATATAATTAAGTATGCGCATGCTCACACACACACACACACACACACACACTGATTATTCCTCCTTCTGAGGGCACTCCTGACACTTCAATGTCCTCTGCACTGAGAATGAAAGTGACAGTAAAAGAGAGTATCTGCATAATCTGTGTGCAGGTCCTGACCAGTGGCCCAAGTTCCTCATATACCCAGCCCTCCCTCAGGGTTTCGTGGTTATTCAATGCCTATGAGATACTCAGTTTAATTAGAATGGTTCCCATAGATCAATAGATTACAGTAGGTTCGTGTAATAACATAACAAAATATAAATGCTTTCTACCTCATGCAATAAAGTAAATCAAAATTTTAAAATTACAATTAAAGGTTTTTTGTTTTACTTCTTTTATTGGCACATTTTGGGTATACAATTCATTTACATTTATCATTGGATGTTTGTACCTGTATGTGATATATCTTGGTTCTTATTTTTTTCCCCATTACCTGTGCACCCTTCACCCCCTCCACCCTTCCCTATTTACATAGATTTCATTTCCATTTTTTTTCTTTTCTCATAGTTTTTCCTTTCCCTCTTTTCCTTTCCCCTTCCCCTCCCTTCACTCTTTTGTCTTTGGACCTTTTCCCATTTTAAATTATCAATTATTCATTTAAATCATTTTCATCCTTATTTACACTTTCAATTTCTGACACTAGAGAAACTATTCAGTATTTACACATGTGTGTCCTATTTATTTCACTTAAGAGTATGACCTTGATAAATCCGTATGGAGATACCTCAAAGAACTAGGACTAGAGGTCCTGTTTGACCCAGGTATTCCCCTGCTGGGTATCTTCCCAAAAGAATTAAAAGAATCATATCACAGTGATATATGTGCACCCATGTTCATAGCGGCACAGTTTGTAATAGCTAAAACTTGGAAGCAGCCCAAGTGCCTATCAGCTGGAAACTGGATGAAGAAAATGTGGGTTTTTATATAAAATGGAGTACTACTCAGCCATAAGGAATGAAAAACTAGAGTCATTTATAGCTAAACAATTAAAGATTTTTAACTTAAATATTGTCTACAAGCTCATACATTCTACCGATGGGTTTGCCAAGAAAAACTGACAGAATGTACTTTCTAAATCATGAAAATATAAATAAATGAGTATAAGATAAAACTACGCATTATAAAAATATCTGGAGAGTGGAGAGTGGAAATAGTCCTTAAATATAGGAAATTATTAAGACCATTATTTGATGAGAGAAAAGCCCTTTCAATATATCCAACAAAGAATATTTATTAAATTTTTAACACTAATCCCAAATAAACCAGGAATATCTACAAATATTTTTTAGAAAAGACAGATATCAAAGGTAAATAAAATACAATTTTAATTAATATTGATGTAATAATAGAAATAATTTTGATATTGATTTCAAAGTAATTTAAACTTTTAAATTATTAAAACATTGATAATCTTAATTCTTAGCATAACAGATTCTCAAACTGGTAAATTCAGTACATTTCAGATTCAAAGCATTATATAATGAAAGGCACAATTTTTCTCACATTCAAGTACATGGTAATCTTACATGTTTTAATTATACACTATACTTGATAGTTTAATAAAGAAAGTGGGAAGGATTATGCAAGAAATGACAAGAATTGTGTTAAATATATATATAGACATATATTAACAACCACCAATTTAGAAAAGCATGCACAAAACAGGTAACAATGGATATGTATTTCTCTTTCACACATAATCATCCTTTTCTAAATTGTCTGCAACAATAAGATATATCACTTTCCCAGAACTTGTCTACTTCAATATATTACCTAATCCTAAAGTGGGAACTGCTGTCCTATTTTTTTTAGCTGTTTGTTAGTTTGTAAATTAAATTGAATAAAAGAGATTTGTAAACCATAAAGGAATAGTAGTCAGAAACATGTAGAGTTTATTGCATCAAAATATTCTAGGATTCTAAGCCTTCTGGTGATACTGGCTCACAGTTATTCTATTGTCCCAAAAGTTTTATGTCCATCTTTTTATGATAGAAACATGGAATTATTGTATGTAGCGCAGTTGTGCATAATGAAACATTAGTTCAGTGAATTAGTGTTTGTCAAATGTTAGAGAAGCACCAGATGTAGAATCTAAATGCAATAATCTTGACTGGAAAGCAATTGACCCAAACATTGGTGCTAAAAATCACTATATACAGAATGACATATGAAAAATGAAGTGCTCTTTTAATAAAATACTTCAAAATTTGGGTGTGCAGGAAGGTTATATGATATAGGCTACAAAACTACAAATTTTTTCTTTATTCATAAAAGTTTTCCTAGATAGCACAAATTTTTAATATCTGAGATATAATACTTAATTGATGACACCAAATTACAATATGCAATATGCACTTCTAAGTACTTGTGAATCCAAATATGCAAGGCTATGTTTGTTAAGTAAAGACCAACTGGAAAGGAGAAAATAACATGATTTAATTTTCTTTAGAATGAGATTACAGAATTTTTTAGAAGAAAAAAGACAAGCAGAAAAGTGAATATGCCTAGCATTACTGTTCTTTCAATTGTCTAGAACACTCTCAATTCAGCAGGACTCTAACAACAGCACTTTTAACCTCTTTATTTCTGAGACTGTAAATGACAGGGTTCAGCATGGGGATCACAATCGTGTAAAACACAGAAGCTACCTGATCCCTTCCCAAGGAGTAGGACATCTTTGGTTTTAGATAAGTAAAGATCATAGTGCTATAGAAGATGGTGACTCCCAGGAGATGGGAGGCACAAGTGGAGAAGGCTGTTTTCTTTCCAGCAGTGGAATTAATTTTCAGGATAGTGGAGAGGATGGACACATAGGATCCAGATATGGTGATGAGGGACAGCACTAAATTGGATCCAGCACAAATGAATATAATGATTTCAACCTCAGAAGTGTCACTGCAGGACAGGGCTAAAATTGGAGATGTGTCACAGAAGAAGTGCTGGATGACATTAGACTTGCAGAAGTCCAATTGGCTCATGGAAAATGCATTGACAGTGGAATCCACAAAGCCAATAACATAGGAACCAGTGAGCAGGGCACGGCACAGTCCTATGGACATAATGACTGGATAGTGCAGGGGTCTGCAGATAGCTACATAGCGATCATAGGCCATGGAGGAGAGAAGCAAGCATTCAGCAGCACTAAAGACTATAAAAAAGTACATCTGGGTGAAGCAGCCCATGAAGGAGATATTCTTGGTGGAAGTCAGTAAGTTCTGTAAGGTTTTAGGAGTGATGACACTTGAGTAGCTGAGGTCAAGAAGTGACAAGTGAGTGAGAAAAAAGTACATGGGGGTGTGAAGCTGGAGATCCAGGGAAATGACCAGTATCATCCCCGCATTCCCCAGCAATGTGATCAGGTAAATCAGGAGAAAGAGCACAGAGAGGACCAGCTGTGTCTCTGCAGAGTCTGTCAGCCCCATGAGGATGAAGCCAGGAAAACTGGTGGTGTTCCATCTACCCATGGTGTCCTCTGCAATTTTCTGTTGAATAGTACATTTCAAAAATTACCCTGTCTCCAACAATATTTTTGTTTATGTGAATTTTCAATAGTGTTCCTAGAAATTGATGAAACCATTGTAAATAAGCATGAAAAAAATACAATCGCCTTATGTAGATATGGGGATAAAATGACATTTGTTTTTGATATATTAAAGAGTTGCTTCCCATTTTTCATATGAAAGTGATACTACTATAAACTCATTATATTATTAACACATTCAATTCTCAAAAAGAGATTATACCATAAGGACTCTTACCTCCATACTTTATTTCCTAAAAAAGGAACAGAGATTATTTATTTAAAAAAGAGCAGGTATACATTCACAGTGATCCAACTTAGATATTTTGACTTCAGACAACACACTTATAATACTGTGTTCCTGAACAGAAATTGTTTTATCCATCCTGAATAAGGACATATAAATGACCATAAAAATCATTTTTAGTGCCCATTTGTTTCCAAAGAGTTATTATACTAATTCAAGTAATTTCTGTCTGGGGACTTAGGTAAGTCACATTAATATTAAATTCCTGGAGATATAGTAACTGAGAGACAAAAATTAAACTCGAATACTTGGATTTTGAAAAATGGGATGTGTCTCCAGCTTCTATTGACCAAGAGCAATTCTCTTCTTGTCCTCCACTCAAATGACTGCACAGAGAATTAATTCTCAGTCTCAGAAATATCATGACTCCCTGAGAAGAATATTCAGATATCACCCCAGGAGGTCAAGTTTGCTTTAACTTGGCAAATGGAGGCAAGGAGCCTGTAGTCACCTGGACATAAAAGCCCTGACAGAAATTAACACAGAGAAACAGATTTGCAGGGAGCAGAGGCTCCTGTCTCTACTGTGAAGAAAATAATCCCATTCCTTTGCACCAAAATAACTTGTCCTCACCTTTTTGATGCAGCCAGAGATGGTATGGATCTTCACCTTTGGTAACAATGTATTTTTGAACTTTCTCATTCAAAATCAATTTTCTTTAATTATTATATTTTCAGAATATGTACATTGCTTGTATACTTTCATTTCACAAGCTGTATATTCTTTTTTCTACAAATCTTAACTTATAATGAGGCCCAAATGATATGTGTGTGCATATTTTTTGATAAAATTTCCTTTATTTTATGTAGTATAATCCCCTCCACTTCTCAATATGATACTTACTGTGCACCAAAGATGCTGAAAAAACTTTCTTCTAATGTTCTCTGTTTAGAAAATTGTCAGGCACAAAATATTCTCAGAAATAAAATAGGAAACCGTATGGTGAGTGGAAAAGTATTGTAATCTGTTTGCTTTTCTAGGAGGAATTTATCTTTATGTTTTTCTACATTCATTTTTTTATTGTGAGGAAAATGGCATATACCTAGAAATTTTGTTCAAGTGTTGATTGAATTGAAAGTTTCCTCTGAAAAGAATCTGAGTGAGGACCTGTGAATGGAAACAGACCAATGTGAACCTCTCCTCCCAGTCAGCCTTATATATTGCACACTCAGAACACTGCAGCCTTTGGTGATCCTTTGGGAGCAATTTCCAGAGAAGATTTCTTGGCCCTATTCCAAGGAAAAAAGTTCAATTATTTAATGAACACAAGATTTTGTCTTTTCTCTTAGAAGTCCCACATGTACAATATAAAAACCTCACTTCTTCACATAATACTCCAAGTTTCTTCTGAACTTTATTGAAATTTATTTTTAAATTGGCATGTATTTAGATAAACATCAGGAATAATGTTTACATTTGAGTGATTAATCAGGATTTTTTTTTTTTTGGTACCAGGGGTCGAACTTGGGTCCTTGTGCTTGCAAGGCAAGCGACGGAACCACTGAGCTAAATCCCCAGCCCATAATCAGGACTTTTTGACTAAGAAATTAGAGAAGGAATTTCATGAGTTGTACTTTCTTTACAATTGGAACCATGAAGGATGGAACAATAAAATTTTTGGCCTGGAAATTTTTTATTCTAAAATGAATGTCTTGGCCATAAACACAACACATATTCATTAGAAAAAGTAGAAATCATTAGATTGCAAAGAAAAAAAAGCAATTCAAAATGAAATTAGAAATAATTTTTTAGATAACAAGAAAAATCGCCTTTTGTTCAAGACATGATTAATAAATCTTGAGCAGACAAAGATAAAAAAATGGGTCAAGGAATATGATGGAATTTCAACATAGGAAACAAATGGAAACCACAAAGCACATTCAAACAGATTTCCAGGAGATTGAAAACTCTATTGAAAGTTTATACAGGAGAATGTGCCAATACGAGGACAGAATTTCAGATATAGAAGACAGGATTGTAATTAGTGACCAGGAAAATAAAACTTTCTTAAAAATGGTAAGAGACCATGAGCAATCAATCCAGCAGGGGCTAGACAATGCAAAGAATAAAATAAGACTGATCAGAATCCATGAAGAAAGAGGAGCAAGTGAAAGTTACATAAAAATCTGTTCACAGTAGTAATGGCAGAAAACTCCCCAAGCAGGGGAAAAGAACTTGAGATACAGATAAGTGAGGCATACAGAACTCCAACTAGTGATGGTAAAATAAAGAAATCTACACCTAGACATATAATAGTTAAGACTGCAGAAACCCAACAGAACATAATTCTACAAGCAGTTAGAGAAAAGAAACAAATCAGATACAAAAAATCCCATCAGAATCACAGCACCCTTCTCAACAAAAACTGTGACATCAAGGAGAGCCTGGAGCACTGTATTTCAACCCCTAAAAGAAAACAACTTCCAACCCAGATTAATGTACCTCAAAAAACTATCTTTCAAAGTTGATGGAGAAATAAGGTAAAAAAAAATAGAAAACTAATTTGGATGTGTGCTCTTAAGTTTGAAAAATTATAATACTATGGTGCATTGTTTTTTCCTAATTTTTTTGACTCAATATATTCTGCCAGGACTGGTTATGTTAGCCTATTCCTACGGAGCCCCCTCATGTCTCACACATTGGATAGGACTCCAGTCTTCACTAACAGAACTGAGAAGATAAATAGCTATCCTCAGTCCCCACAGAAATGGGGCAAAACCTATGTTGTGGCTTGTCAGGGTGGCTGGTTTCATCTACAGGCTACATTCATGTAATATACTTTATCATTTTAGTGTACATGATATTTTTTCATTTTATAAAGAAAAATAAGGAAAAGACAAAACCAGGCTGGATACTACCATAAAATTGGTAATGATTAGTGGGAAAATACCTGCTTTGCTATATATCATCATGTAAGATGTGTCTTGAGAAGAATAACAAGAAATTAAAACCTAATAGTAGAGTTGAAATATTTTATTATTGGTTAATAAGGGTCAGGGTTAGCATCTTGTTAGAGAACTTTTTCATGAGATTGAATTCTTAGCACTTCTTTGTGAAGACAGAATAATCATCAATGATGTCAATGTCTAAAGAACAAATCACTCACCAACACATAATTTATAATTTGTTTGAGAAGCTCTTCAACTTTTTTTTCCAAGTTTGACTCATAAAGAAGGAGAGAAAATTATGTGGGATAGGGTAGGGGGGAAAGGCCTTCATGAGAACATTTATATATAATTTTAAAAAAACAGGGAGAAAGGGGACATTCAAGAGGCATGAGAGGAGGAGGAACAAAGAAGAGAAAGGAGGGGAATATAAGTGAAAAGGGAAGGATGTAGGGCAGAGTGGATTCAGTTCATGAATTAGCAGATACCTGTGCTAGAATGTTAGAAAGCCTGCGAAACAACCCTGGTAGGACAGAACCTAACAAAACAAGGTAAGACCCTGTAGGTGCACACACAATAGCATAATGCTTACATAATCACACACACCATGACACTCTGCATACTTTTGGGAGCATTTGTGTTGAAGAACAATATTTCCAACAGAATTCTACTGTGGGACAAAGCCTAACAGAAGGAGCAACATGGAAAACATGTTGTCTTCATTGTGTTTTTTTCTCAGCCTCTGTCCTGGTGGGAGAGGCCATTTCCTGCAGTCTAAAGCTGAGCTCTGCCCTCCACGGTGACCTCTGTGCTCTGTCAGGTTTGCCCTTGGGGAGCCTGGACCACAGCTGCCCTCATCCCCTCTGCTCTTGGGAGCCAGGGTAAGGGGAAAACTTGGTGTCTGCATAATCTGTGTGCAGGTCCTTACTATGGCCCCAGTGCCTCAGTTCCCAGACCCGGCTTCTGGATGCTTGGATGCCCAGTGTCTATGTGCTGTCCTAGTTATGCTGAAAGGCTCCAATAGATCAATAGCCCACTAGGTCATATTATGCTTTTGTAATAACCTTATAAATACTTTCCACACTATGTAATAAAAGTGTGATTTAGGTTTAATTAAAGTTAAATAATTTCTTTAACTTAAATGTTGTCTACAAAGTCATACATTCTAGTGGTTCCATCACTTGCCTTGCAAGTGCAAGGACCAGAGTTCAATCCCTGGTAACAAAAAAAAAAGTCATACATTCTTATCAACAAACACTGACACGACAAAAACTCCTACAATATATTTTCTAAATCATAAATACACAGACATGAAAATAATGTAAAACTGTACCTTTAAAAACAACTGGGGACTAGAAAGAGCCCATGAATATATGAAATTGTTAAGACATTTATGTAGTAAGACAAGAGCACATGTGCAGCCAAAAAGAATGTTTAGTTCATGTTTTCAAGAGTTTGATTGATTCCTTGTGTTTCATTGTTTATTTTCTGTCTAGCTGATATTTATTTCTGACAGTGGGGTATTGAGTTCCCCCTCTAGTATTGTATTAGTGCTTATTTGATTTTTCACATCTGTTAGTATTTCTTTCATATAATTGGGCACACTAGTGTCTGCTGCATATATATTTATGATTGTCATCTCTTCCTCTTGGATTTCTCCCTTTACAAGGATGTAGTGTCTTTCTTTGTCCCTCTTAATCAGTGTTGGTTTGAAATCCATTTGATCTGCAAATAGTAGTTAATCTTGCTGTTTATCAGGTTCCCATCACATAGAGTATTGTTTTCCACCCTTTAACTTTCAGTCTATGAGTTTCTTTTTGAATTACATATGTTGTATGCAGTATATTGGTTGATCTTGCTTTTTAAACCATTCTGCCAGTCTATTTCTTTTGATTGTTGAATGGAGACCATTAACATTGATGGTTATAACTGATGTGTACTGAATTATCTTTGTCATGACTTCTTTTTGTTGGATTCTACTTTGCATTTAATTTCTTGTGCCTGATGGATTAATTCTGTTGGTTCTTCCTGGGGTTGTGATCCTCATTGTCTTTTCCTAGGATATTGCTTAAAAATTTTGGAGTGCTGGTTTGGTATTCATGAAGTTCCTCAAATGCTCTTTGTCATGAAAGTATCTTATTTCTCCATAAATTTTGAAAGGTAGTTTTCCAGGATACATCAATCTGGGATGGAGGTTGTTTTCTTTTAGGGCTTGATATACATCACTCCAGGCTCTTCTTGACTTGAGGGTTTGTGTTGAGAAGTCTGCTGTGAGTCTGATGGGATTTCCTTTATATATATATATGAATGTCAGCTCTTCCTCTTGGATTTTTACCTTTAAAAGGATGTACTGTCATTCATTTTCCTCTTAGTGTTGGTTTGAAATCCCTTGATCTGCAAACAGGATAGTTACTCCTGATTTTGGGGGTGGGGTCATGCTGCATGGAGTATTATTTTTCATCCTTTAACTTTCAATCTACTATATATATATATATATATATATATATTTTTTTTTTTTAATTTCATGTGTTTCTTGAATGCAGTGTATTGTTGGATCTTGCTTGTTGACCCATTCAGCCAGTCTATTTCTTTTTTTCTTCAGTCTATTTCTTTAATTGGTGTATCAAGACCATTAACATTGATGATTATAACTGATATGTGTTGTTATACTTGTCCTGAGTATTTTTTGTGTGTGTGTGTTCTCTCCCTTTCTGTTTAATTTCTTGTCTTCCTAATGGATTCATTCTGCTGGGCTTCTTGCAGTTGTGATCCTCATTTTCTTTTCCTAGGATGTTGTTTAAAATTTTTGGGAGTGGTTTTTTTGGTATTCATGAAGTTCCTCAGGTGCTCTTTGTCATGAAAGTATCTTATTTCTCCATCAATTTTGAAAGATAATTTTGCAGGGTACATCAGTCTGGGTTGGAGGTTGTTTTCTTTTAGGGGTTGAAATATGTCATTCTCCTTGACTTCAGGGTTTCTGTTGAGAAGTGTGCTGTGATTTTGATAGGCTTTCCTTTGTATTAGTTTTGTTTCTTTTCTCTAACTGCTTGTTCTTCTGTTGGATTTCTGCAATCTTAAGTATTATATGCCTAGGTGTAGATTTTTTTTTTTTCACCATAGCTAGTTAGAGTCCTGTATGCCTCACTTATCTGTATGTCAAGTTCTTTCCCCCTGCTTGGGAAGTTTTCTGCCATTACTTCTGTGAACAAGTTTTTCTTTATGTAATTTGCACTCTCCCCTCATTCTTCATTGACTCTGATCAGTCTTATTTTGTTCTTTTTATTCTCTAGCAGCTGCTGGATTTATTTCTCATGGTGCCTTACTCTTTTTAAGAAAGCCTGGTCACTAATTGAAATCCTGCCTTCTATATCTGAAATTCTGTCCTCACTTTGGCACATTCTGCTTCATAAACATTCAATGGAGTTTTCAATCTCCTGGAAATCTGTTTCCATATGTTTTATGGATTCCATTTGTTTCCTATGTTGAGATTCCATCATATTCCTCATCTCCCCTATTTTTTTATCTTTGCTCAAGATTTATAAATCATGTCTTGAACTAAGGACACAATTTCTCTTGTTATCTAAAAAATTATTTCTAATTTAATGTTTGAATTGCTTTTTTCTTTGGAATTTAAAGTCTTCTACATTTTAATAATGAATATGTGTTATATCTATGACCTAGCCATTGATTTATGAATAAAACATTTCCAGGACAAAAATTTTATTGTTCACTCCTTCATAATGTCAATTGTAAAGAAAGTACAACTCATGAAATTTCTTCTCTAGCTTGCTAGTCGAATAAAATTGTTATTAATCAATTAAATGTAAATATTATTCATGGCAAGTTTATATAAATATGTGTCAATTTAAAAAGTACATAAATGAAGTTCAACAGAAACATGGAGCATAACATGAGGAGATGAAGTATTTATATTCTAAATGTGGGATTTCCAAGGGAAAAGAGAAATTTTGTGTTCATTAAATCCTTTAACTTTTGTTCTTGGAATTGGGCCAAGAAATCTTCCCTGGAAATTGCTCCCCAAGGATGACCAAAGGCTTCAGTGTTCTGAATGCTCAGTATATGAGCCTAAATGGGAAGAGAGGTGTACACAGGTCTGTTTCCATTCACAGGTCCTCCCTCAGATTCTTTTCAAAGGAAACTTAGGAATTACCTTTCCATTTGATCAAGACTTGAACAAAATTTCTAGGCTGATAGAGTTTTCCTCAGAATAAAAAAATGAATGCAGAAGAACATAAAGATGAACTACACCAAGATAAAAACAGATTATAATAACTTTCAACTCACTATATGGTTCCCCATTTTACTTCTGACAATATTTTATGATTGACAAATTTTTAAACAGATAACATTGGAAGACAGTTTTTTTCAGCAACTTTGTTGCACAGTAAGTATTCTGAGAACTGGAGGGGATTATACTAAATAAGATAAAGGGGATTTTATGAAAAAAATGTAAATATACATAATTTGGGCCTCACCATAAGTAATGCTAAGATTTGCAAAAAAGGAATATAGAGTTTGTGAAATGAAAGTATACAACCAAATGTACATATGCTGAAAATATATAATGCTGTGAAGAAAATTTATTATGAGTGGGCAAATTAAAAATACATTGTTACTAGAGCTGAAGATCCATACTGCATCTGGCTGCCTCAAAGGAGTTGGAGACAAGTTATTTTGGTGAAAGAAAAGGTTTTATTTACTCCCCAGGAGAGACAGGAGCCCCTTCTCCCCCAAAATCTCTGTCTCCCTGTGTTAATTTCTGCCAGGGCTTTTATGTCCACATGGTTCCAAGATCCCTCCTTCATTTTCCAAGTTTAAACAACCTTGACCTCCTGAGTTGGTGTCTGAATTTTTCAGACAGTCATGATATTTCTGAGACTGAGCATTAATTCTCTGTGCAGTCATTTGAGTGGAGGACAGGAAGACTATTATGGTTCTCAGGCAGGGGAAGATGGAGAAGTAGCCTATTTTTAAAAATAAAAAATTTTAAATATTAAATATCATTTCTGTTACTATACCTTCAGGAATTTGATATTAATGTGAATCACCTAAGTCCCAGTATGATAAGTCATTGGGAAAAAAAGGGCAGTGAATAATACATTAAAAATAGTTTTTAGTATGGTCACTATATATCCTAATTCAGGATTGTTAAAACAAATTCTGATCAGGGACACAGTATTGTTCACTCTGTTCTCTGAATTCAAAATATCTAGATAGAATCAGTGGCAATATGTAACTGCTCTTTTTTACATAAGTAATCAGTGTGCCCTTTTCCAAAGTTGGATAAGAATCCTCATGGTATATTTTCCTGAGAATTGAACCAGTTAATAATAGAAAGATTTTAGAATAGCATCTGTTTCATGTTAAAAACTAGATGTAGCCCTTTAATGTATCATAAACAAATGTCATTTTATATCCATAGCTATACATAGCGATTTATTTTTTCACCCTTGTTCACAATGGTATTCATCAATTTCTAGGAACACTGAAAAATAATGAGCATAAATGAAAATATTTTCAGAGACAGAGAAATTATTAAAATTTATTATTCAACAGATAAGTGAAGCAGGACACCATGGGTAGGTGGAACTCCACCAGTGTGCCTGGTTTCATCCTTATGGGGCTGACGGACTCTGCAGAAACACAGCTGGTCCTCTCCATGCTCTTTCTCCTGATTTACCTGATCACAGTGCTGGGGAATGTGGGGATGATACTGATCATTCACCTGGATCCCCAACTTCACACCCCCATGTACTTTTTTCTCACTCACTTGTCATTTCTTGACCTCAGTTACTCAAGTGTCACCACTCCGAAAACCTTACAGAACTTACTGACTTCCACCAAGAATATTTCTTTCATGGGCTGCTTTACCCAGATGTTCTTTTTTATAGTTTTTGTTGCTGCTGAATGTTTCCTTCTCTCCTCCATGGCCTATGACCGCTATGTAGCTATCTGCAGACCCCTGCACTATCCAGTCATTATGTCCAAAAGACTGTGCCATGCCCTGCTCACTGGCTCCTATGTTATTGGCTTTGTGGATTCCACTATGGTTACAGTTTTCATGAACAGGCTGCACTTCTGCAACTCCAATGTTATCCAGCACTTTTTCTGTGACTCATCCCCAATTTTAGCCCTGTCCTGCAGTGACACATTTGAGGTTGAAATCATTATATTAATTTTTGCTGGCTTCACCCTAGTTCTGTCCTTCTTCACCATATCTGGATCCTATGTGTCCATTCTATACACTATCCTGAAAATTAATTCCACTGCTGGAAAGCAAAAAGCCTTCTCCACCTGTGCCTCCCATCTCCTGGGAGTCAGCATCTTCTACAGCAGTATGATCTTTACGTACCTAAAACCGAAGACTTTCTACTCCTTGGGAAGGGACCAGGTGGCTTCTGTGTTTTACACAATTGTGATTCCCATGCTGAACCCACTCATTTACAGTCTCAGAAACAAAGAGGTGAAGAAAGCTGTCCTGAGAGTCCTGTAGGAGCGAGAGGGTGCTAGACAATTAAAATAACAGTGATGCTAGGCATTTACATTTTCCCCCCTTGTAATAATTTCTTTCATCTCATTCTGAGAAAAGTCTTTTTTCCATTTTCCAGCTGCTCTTTACTTAAAAAAAATGATCTTGGTAATTTTGAGAGACAGGTACTTACAAATTCATATTATATTTTGGAGTCATCAATTAAGTTTTAAATCTAATGAGTAAAAATCTGTGCTGTTAATGAAAACTTTTATGTGAAAATGAAAATTTTGTAATTTTACAATCTGTATAAAAACAATATTTCTTCACAGTTCAATTTTAAAATAATTTTTCAATGAAACATCAATTCATTTTTCATGTGTCATTCTGTTTATAGTGATCTTCAGCAGCAAAGTTTGGGGCAATTGCTTTCAAGTCAATATTACTGCCTCTAGGATCTACATTTGTTGCTCTTCTAGCATTTGACAAACACTAATTCACTAAAATAATAAGGTCTCTATACCCACCTGGATGATATTTAGTAATTCCATGCTTCTCTCATCAGAAGATGGACCTAAAACTTAGGAAAATAACATAAGTGGTGGCCATTGTAACAAGAAGACTTAGACTCCTAGAATATTTTCACATTATACACACTATGTATTTCTGAATGGTATTCCTTTATGGTTTACAAATCTCTTTCATTCAATTTAATTTACAAACTAACAAACAGCTAAAAATATAGGGCAGCTGTTTCCACTTTAGGATTAGGTAATATATTGAAGTAGAATTGAATGAGGGAAAGTGATATATCTTAATGTTGAAGACAGTTTAGAAATGATGATTATATATAAAAGAGAAATACATATCCATTGTTGCATGTTTTGTGCATGCTTTTCTAAATTTGCGGTTATTCATATAGGTGTTTATATAATTAACACAATTCCTGTCATTTCTTGTATAATCTTTGCCACTTTCTGTATTCACCTTAAAGTTTACTATCTAATACAGTTTATCTACTCAATATATGAGAAAAATTGCTACTTTCAATGTATAATGCTTTGAACCTGAAACGTACTGAATTTACCAATTTGAAAATCAGTGAGCAATCACTGCTGTTAGGTGTGTTCCTGTGAGCCATGTGAAGAACAAACCTTTCTGTGACATCACAATGAGCTTCAACCACTGGCTTCTTTGCCTTTCTCTGGATTTTTTTAGGTTTATAGTATTCTTTCAAATAAATTAATAATTATGACATTTGCCTCCTATGTTATACATTTAAAAGAAACCTGTATCAAAGGAAAGAATTGACAATTAATTTACATTATGTTACTGTCCTTAAGCTTAAATCAAGAAGAGGGACAAAAAAAACTCCACATTTTTCAGAATATTTTTCACTACATTTTTGTCAGCTTAAAATTTCGGTTTAATATCTTAAGGTTATTGTGTAATGCATAGTCCCATTTACCAAGTAAGCTATTTTATTTGAACTTTAAAAAAAATTATTACACTGATTGCTTTACTCTAAACATGTGATGATAATAGTAACTACTTTTTGAAATTCAAATTCTTGTACTCAAATAGTTTAAAATATAGCATTACTCGTACTTTCAAATCAGTGACAATTTTTTGCCTTTTATTACATCAATATTACTTACAATGTTTTTTATTTAACTTCAATACCTGTCTTTTCTAGAATCTGAATTTGTACATATTCCTGGTTTTATTTCTTTGTGATTAAGATTAAAAATTTAATAAATATTTATTCTTTGATGTATTGTTAGGGCTCTTCTTGTTAAGGAATATGTAAAATGACTACAGCAACAGCACCATCCCTAGATAAGGAAATTCCTGCAGCATTTCTTAATGGCAAACCCCCACTTAAATTGGGCCAGGTGTCCAAACAAAAAAACAATTACCACGTCTTGCTACCAAAAGTACACATAGACCTGAAGCTTCCTGTAAATCACATTGATAGAAAAAGTTTTAAGTAGCTTAGTAGATTGACTATGAAGGTAACTGTAGAAGCAAAATAAGTAGTGTATTCAAGATTTGTTTTTTTCTGTTGCTCTTGATGTTTAAGGTGTTAACCAGTAATTTAATTATAGACAACATTTTAACCTAACAAAGTTGCAAATGCCTAAGTGAATTTACAAAGTATATGTGCCTATCTTGTGTCTGTGACTTGTAGGTAGGAACCAGAATTGTATTTACACATCAAAGACCACAAGGAAGGAGATACTGACTAACAAAAGTATAAAGAGAAGAGACCAACAAAAGAGGGGGCAGACTTTGACCAGATCAGTTTCTGGCGGTCTTGCTGGCTTGCAAGTAAATCTTATTTGTTTTACCCAAGTTCTGTGTCTTTGAGCATTTCTTTCTGAGATTCCTGTAACATTCTCTCATCACAAAAAGTTCTGAGTAATTTCATATATTTATGGACTATTTCCACTCTCCACTCTCCAGGTATTTTTATGTGGTGTAGTTTTATCTCATACTCATTCATTTTTATTTTCATGATTATAAGATATTTCAGTTTTTTTGGCAAACTAATCAATAGAATATATGACCCTGTAGACAACATTTTAGTTTAAGAAATGCTTTACATTTAATTAAATTAAAGTTGATTTATTTTCTTTGTTACATGGGCTGAAAAGATGTCTATTATGTTATTACATAAACCTAATGTAATCTATTGATCTATGGAAGCCATTCTGATTAAACTGAATGACTTACAGACATTGGATAACCATGCAACCCAGAGCAAGGGCTGGGTATATGAGGAACTTGGGCCACTGGTCAGGACTTGCACACAGATTATGCAGCTACTCTCTTTTACTGTCACCTTCATTCTCAATACAGAGGACATTGAAGTGTCAGGAGCCCCTACAAGGAGGAACAATTGGTGTGTGTGTGTGTGTGCATACACATGTGTAATTATATTGTAATTAAAACTCCTGCTTTTGTAGCTGTAGGGTGTTACTTTATTTGGTCATTTTCTCTCATATCAGGGTTGTTTTATGTGGTTTCCTAACTGTTGGGCCTGGGGATGTGCACTTCATATTTGCTCTCTGAGTAGCTAATTGGAATCATAAACTGAGCCACCAGGAGTTAGGAGAACAAAGTTTAAAAGGAAAAACAAAAACACTTTATGTGAAAGGAAAGAGGAAATCAGGGGGAGCACAGAAACTACCCTGTGAAATGTAGGTAGGGGGCTTCCAAAAGCCTAATACCTGTGCACCTTTGTCTTCAGCTTTCTATAATCAAAATGATTCTGTCTCCCAATTCCATACTTGGAACTTGTCACAACCTGATTGCTTCTCTGGACTGGTATAGGTGGATCCTAGGCCCTGAACTCTACCCTTAGGTTGCAGTGTACACATGCACATTCCTAGGTGGGCCACCTTGTCCTCATCAGTGCCTTATCTCTGGAATTTATAGGTTGGTTATGAGAAACTTCACATACAAGTACTAGTTAGTGATTATGTATCTAGAGCAATAATATATTGACTCTAGAGTGTGGGTATATATACATATACATATATATATATATATATACATATTGATAGGTCTCCCACTACCTCAGCAGCTATTATGTATAGTAGCTGCCCTCTTCCTATCGTGCCTTGCCCCCTCCCCTGTGTGACATCATGCCAAGATGGTTGTTCCCACCAAAGAATAAACCCTTCTTCCCAGCATGCCCCTGTTCCCACCTAGAGAGTAACCTAATACTCTCTCACCTCCTACCACTTAGTGACATCACCAGCTACTCCATTCCCTAGTCACTACCTCACTCAACCCCACCTCAGCCCCTACAAATCCCACCCTAGTCTCTATAAAAGACTCTTCCTGCCCCAGCCATATTGCTTTTGTCTCTCCTTTGTTCAGAGACAGTCGGGCAGATCTGTTCCCTAATAAAGGCTTGTTGTGGCCTGGTCTGGTCTTGGTTTTTGGACCTTTTACCATCCCCCCCCCCACACACATAGAGAGAGAGAGGGAGAGAGAGAGGAGAGAGAGAGAGAGAGAGAACGAGAGAGAGAATTATGTAGTCCCCTGTCCCTTTCAACTCCATGGAATTTTAATGGAGGTGGGGACAGGAGGCTAACCTGGCTTTGGCACCTGTCTATTTTCCTCAGTGCTCTGTTTTTTTCAGCTCTCCCTTTTCTTGTTAATTGTTCCCTCCTGTGAAGCTTTAACTCTTTCTAGTCAGGAACAGCCAGAAACCTAATGAGGTCTTTCCCTGACTTTTGACCCTTACCCAACATTTGTCAGATACATGCATCTGCTAGTTTATTAGTTTCATTCAAACACCCTGTACATTTTTTTCTCATTTTTCATTTATACTCTTTTCTCTCCTCTTTTTTCTTCCTTCTACTCTCATACTCCCTCAAATATCCCCTCGCTCCCTTTTTCTTATACATATATATTCTCATGAAGGCATATTTTCCTGTTTTCCCACCTTGTTACTCCCCTCCTCTGTTCCTGGGTAGTGAATTTTGCAAAGAAGTTTTACACTTGATCTTAGCGAAATGGCCAAGAAGAAATTGCAAATAAGTTTTAAATTACATGTAGATGTATGATTTGTTCATCAAAATAATTACATTATTAGTGGTTATTATGTCCTAAAAAACAGTGTAAGAATTAAAACTCCTGCCAAATTTGTGAACCAAGGGACAGATTGGATGTGGCCATGCTGAGGCACCATAGACTAAGACATATCACAATAACAAAGCCACTTACTCAAAAGATCTCCACACAATAGGTCTTCCACTCCTCATTCCCAGTGATCTTCAAACTTCAACACACACACACACACACACAAAGAATCATCAGAAAACAAGGAAATAGTATGTTCCTCAAGTTCAAAAATCCCTCCCAAAAACTTATCACACTGTTATTGTACTGGAAGAGATTTCAAAGAATTTAAAAAGTGATTGTGAAAATGATTTATGATAGCAAAAATGGGGGAAATATTAGATGAATTAATGAAACACTTAAATATTTAAAGAGATCAAAGAAGATACAATAGAGAACTGAATGAATCAAGGAGGAAATCATGGTACAGTATATGATAGACCACTTCACCAAAAATAGAAATTCTGAGAAAAGAACTAAGAAATGCTACAAGTCAATCCTTAAACACTCAAATGAAAAATTTAACTGAAAGTCTTAAGAATAGTTAAGATGAATAACAAGAAACAATATCAGAATTAAATGATAAAATGGATGTGCCGCAACAATGGCCCAGTAAGAGAATAAAGAGAAGTAATGAGATTATTTGAGAACCCTTTGAAAATCTCAAAGAATAAAATGTTGACTCAAGTAGGATGATAGAATACAGGCCAATGGCAAAGAAAACTTATTCACTGGAATTATAGGGGAATCTTCTAATAGGGAACAGAGGCAAATAAACATGAACAAAACAGATACACCTCATAGCATATTCTAGTCAAACTGCCCAAATTTTAGACATAGAAGATTAAGAGCAGATACAAAGAAATACTAAATCACTTATAATTATTAACTCAGATGCATAAGCAATTTTTTTCACCTGTAACTCTAAAGCCAGAAGGGTTGAATTGATGTATTTCAAGCCTTGAAGAAAAGAATTACAAACTTACTCTTTTATACCTAGTCAAATTTAGATTTACCTTCAGAGGTAAATCTAAAGAAGTATTTACTGAATAAAAGGTGTTGAGGGCCGGGGATTTAGCTCAGTAGTTTTGCCACCTGCTGTGCAAGCACAAGGACCCAAGTTTGATACCCGGTACCAAAAAAAAAAGTGTTGAAAAAATTCTTAAAGGAATTTTCCTAACAGATAAAGAGGGCAGTCACAATCATGAGTCAAAGTGGAAAAATGAATCTAATTGTGGGAATAGGTTAAAAAAAAATAAAGACCTGATATGCAACAAACTATAAAAAGAACAAAATGAAACATGTTAGTACAAAACATTTAACAATATTTACTGAAATTGCTGTTAAGTCTTCAGTGAGTGGCTAAAATAAAAGATTGTATGAAAACACAACACTCAGTTATATGGAGCCTGAAAAAAATCACACGTGGTTCCAAAAGACAATGTTTGAAAGTTAAAAAAATTTCAGGGGCCGGGATTTGGCTCAGTGGCTTCGCCCCCTGCTGCACAAGCAGAAGGATTTGAGTTCGATCCCTGGCACCAAAAAAGAAAAAAAAAAGAAAAAAAATTTCAGTCAGCTTGAAGATTAAAACAAGTTGGAGGAGCTATGCTTAGATTCACCAGTGTAGACCTCAAGAGAAATTATTTGGTAGAGTGAAAGTAGGCCACTGCCTGTTGGCAAAGGGAGCAATTTACCAAGAGACAACCATTGCACATACACATTACTCAACACTGATGTACCCAGTTTCCCAAAATACTTCTTGATATAAAAGGTCATATAGAATTCAACTCCATAATTGTGGGTGTCTTAAATATCCTACTCTCACAAATACACGGTCAACTAGAATTAACAAAACAAAGAAAAATTAGAATTAAATTTTGCTATAATTCAAATAGACAACAAAATACTACAGAGATTTTCATTTAAAAACAGAATAGTCCACATCCGTTGTAGAATTTCATAGAAATTTCTTCAAAATTAACAATATTTTAAGCCCATAAAACAAGTGTTATTGAACTTAAAATATTTTTAAAATCTCAGGTGTTTGATAGTATCAAAATACGATGACTTATAAAGCAACACCAAAGAAACCACAGAGAAAAGGCTGGCACAGTGATTGAAAATTACAATAAATTATAAAAATGTAAATTAATTCAGCAGATAATTCTTTAAAAAAGAATTAAAATATCCAATATGTCTATGTAACAATATTTAACAACTCTAGCAATTATGATTATGCTAATTAATTCAATGACATTCCATCTCATATCAATTAGAATACCTAACAATTTCTTTAAAAAATGAAGGTTGGTAAATATAAGAGGGAAATGTGCCCTTTTTTGGTGGGAAGTTACACTAGTACAATCAGTATGGAAATTGGTATGGACTCTTTCCAAAAAAAAAAAAAAAAAAAAATTGAAAAGGGAAATACCATTTGATCCAGCTTTAAGAAAATGTCAAATGGATGATACAGCAGACCATAATATTAACAAAGTGAGCCACTCTCAGAATACTGTATATCACATTTAATCATATTTAGAATTTAAAAATAAATGAATAGATGACAGGAAACTAGAAAAACACTTTGCTTAACTGAGGAATTGAATCTGGGAATGGGGATGAAAATCTAATGTATGCATATATCCATATATCAAAACAAATTTCATTATACTGTATTACTAATTTTGTTGCAATTTAAAAAATTTTTACATGGGATATGCAACTGCTGAAAGGAAAATCCAAAGATACAAGCAAAGTTAATCATTTTTATCTAAATGCGAAATTAAGAATGGACTGCCCTATAGAATTGACATTAGAAAATGGCAATGGATGGCATAATAATCCTCTGTGAGGACAGAGGACCTCACATGGTCTCACTTTCCGTGTTCTTCCTGGCCCCTTTGTACAGCATTTCCTTCCCTCAACTACACATTAAGACCCTGCAGAATGGTGTTAGATGACATATTTCCACATGAGGAATGTCATAGATTTTCATTGTCACCAGCTTGTACAAAGAAATGGTGGTAGCAGGCCAGAGAGCTATTTCCAGGTTATGAGCTGTTTGGGAGGGCAAGAGTTTTCCCGTATATTATTTTTAAGAATGAATGACAATTGATACAGCCAGCTTTGAGGGTAAAAGCAGATCCTGAGAAGTTTTATTAGTGGAAAGTTAGACGGATTGCTTCTGAGGCCCTTCCCAACTGGCTAATTTCAAAGGGGAAAGGAAAGAAGGGAAAAAAATATTAGAAAAGAAGTGAAAAAAATGAAACAAATTTTTTTGTAATTTGGGACAGATGGAGTGGTGAATGAGAGGTAAGAGGAATAGGAAAAAGGAAGAAGCAAGGTATATCACATACAGGAACAAATTCCCAAGGATGAATTAAATCACAATATATACCTAAAATGTGCCAAGATACAGAAGGAATAAAAAGATTATGATTTGTAAAATGAATTTGAATTAACTATGACTGTGATTAGCTTAGTTTTTGTTACATAAAATTGTGCCTATAATATAGTCAGTGTGGTGCACCTGAAAATTAATGTGCTTTAATTTTAGAGAAATTTTGTATGTAGATTCTGGTGCCAAACTGGGCTTCTTCCAATAAAGATGTGTGAATCCATTTTTGGATAACCAACCAGAAGAAATTAGAAATTGAAAGAACAAAATATTATTTTTCATCTCAAATGAATATTTAGAAATAAACTCTTAAAATTTTTTTGTATGGATTCCCATTTACTGCTGCTATTTTTCTGGTAGAATCACAAATTAATCACCATTTCTAAGAAACAGAGTTATATCAAAAGTAAAACAAGTATCTCCACTTTTGTACTGTCTCTCTTTTATATTGCCATAAGTCCAGATTTTGTTAGCCTTACTATATATTCCTCCTTGGATTTGCTCAAATTCTGATCCCAACATCTGTGCAGTCTTTTTGACTGAGGGGTGTCCTTCTGGAACAACTTCCTCCCAGTTACTTGTAAGACTCCTCTATCATTTGTTTGCTTCCTTGACATGTTTCCATTGAATTCTACCTAGACCACACTGTTGCTCATTTCTTCCTACTGCTCCAAGTACTGGACTCCATTTACTACTGTGTTCTTTCACATGTTGTTTCTTCAATTATAGTACATTTCATGATCTAATATGATGTATCAATTATTTTTGTATTTTCTGCATTCAGGGGAATCTAACATCTATGGTTACTACTGTTGTCAAAACCAGATCCCCAGATCACCTTTTGAATCCTTTCCTAATCTATGAGTTATTTATACCAGTTGATGACAAATATTCCATAGATTTCTATAAGTTTGCAAAGCTTAATTAAAACGAATCATATTTTCTACCCACAATGAAATAGAATGTAAACTTAATATTTCAGATATAGAAAACAGTTAATTAATATGTATTTTTAAAATTAATTCAGATCTTCATATTCTAATTTGTCATTAAAAAATGGAAAACACACTTTGCATAGGCAATGTACAAGAATAGTGAAGAGCCAAAGCAAAATACATAGGTGAAAAATACATGCACACCATAAATAGCAATATTTTAGTACCAAGAAACATAAAAATTAAGAAAAGCAGCTATTAGGACTAGATGCTAGAAAGAAAATTAATTTCAACCTAGTAAAATTGGGGAAATGAAGTATAGCAATGAAAATAAATATTTGCCAAAAATTACATACACTTTATCAAAAATGAAAAGGGAAGCAAATTACTTGCCCCAAAGAAATTATAAAGGTGTATTTTGATGGATGTGCTAATACAGTTGAGTTCATTGCTACTCATATGCATAAAGCAATTTACCACAATCCACCTCATGCATTTGTGTAAATATTGTCATTCAGGAATGAAAGTAAGATAAACAAACATTTGATTATTGAGCCAGTCAAAGCTGAAAGGAAAGAAAAACTATCATGATAATATTATAGAGTGAGTGAATGACAGAAAGAGAAAATAATAAGGAAGTAAATAAAAGTAGGAATTTAAGCTGTGATGAACTTGCAGTTAAAATACTGGAATGTTTACATGGAAAGGGATTATAAATCCTTGGTGTGAATTTGGTTGCTGCTGTGAAACAGAAGTTAAAAGAATTGCTTTGCTGTTTTAAGTGCCACTACACCTGGCCCAAATGTGTCTTGATACAAAATCACAAGTAAAATATCTTCCTCATAGCATCTTGCAATATCATGCCTGTGGAGCTGATATTGGCTTAGATATTCACCCTTAGCCTCTCATTTGGCTTAAACCTCAACTTTAGGGTTAGGGTTAGGTTCAGGATGAGGGTTATGGTTTAAAGTTAAGGTGAGGGTTAGGGTTAGGTTTAGGGTCAGGGTTTAGGGTTAGGGTTAGGATTGTTAGGGTTATGGTTAGATTTAGGATTAAGATTGTTAGGGTTAAAATGTGGATGAACAGCTTTGGCTTTCTACATCTCCATTAACAGAAGTAGCTCTTATTCACCATCTCTTGAAATTTCCAGAGCACTTTTTTCCTCAGAGGGCCACTTTTCTCAATAAATCACAGTTGATTTTATGGGATTTAATGCAAGATTCACAATGTTTACGCTCCTTGATTCTCTCTGCATACTTTTTCCAATCCTACATTTGCTTCCTCTTATGGACAGATAATAGTCAATGAAATATTTCAGTTTTATTATTGTATTTTAGTTTATTTTTATCTTTTCAAAATGTTTGACTTGATTATATATAACAAAAGCAAGATTTTGTCCACCCAGTTCATTATAAAATTCAAGTTAGATTCCATGCTGATTTTCTTTTTCTGATCATTTTACATTTATAAAATGGAAACCAAAATCAAGTGCCACAAAGCAGGAAAATACAGTCCACATGTATAGATTGTAGTTGAAGCAGATTATGTGTAAACAAAATATTGTCTTGCATTCCTTGTCATCAATGAATTTTCTGTTTTTTTCTAATGAATATGCCTTACTTCTAACATTATGACATACTTCCAAGCATACAATATTTGCTGATGAAAATTGTATTGTTCCATTGTTTAGAGTCTATCATTAAGTAAATATGTCTCAGGAAAAGTACTCTCCATCACCCTAATCCCAAAAATTCCTGATCACTTGAATGTAAACGTTATTCTTTTTAAATTAATGTAGTTTTGTGTCATTTTAAGAAGTCAATAAAATGAAGTTCAGCCACTGTTTAGAGTATCTCCAGAGGACATGAAGTGATTTTGATTTCAATGTGTGGCTTCTGTTGGAATAGGCAAAGAGGCAAAGACTTTGTTTACTTAGTCCTTGAACTTTTTTCTTTGGAACTAGGACAAGTAATTCTTGCTATGAAACTGTGTCCTGAGGATGACCAAATGATCCAGTGTTCTGAATCCCCATAAAATGAGGCACCTTGAGATCACCAGGTGGGAGGGAAGGTGTGCACTCTTCGCTGTATGCTCACTGCTCCTTCCTCCATTCTTTTCAGACAAGACTTCCCGGTGAAGTTTCCATTTGACCAGGCCCTGAAAAAAAATTTGTACCATGATATAATTTATCTAATTAAAAATGAATACCCTAAATCATAAAAATAAGTTATATCAAGAAAAACAAATATGTCTCAGAAATTGTCAGCTTCTTATAAGGTTTTCCTATTTTGTTTCTCAGAGTAAGTTGAGGTTGAATAGTTTCTACCCACAAAATTTGGAAGAAGGTTTATTTTACAGCAAATTTGTGTCACAGTAAGTATCATTCCTCACACTGGAGTGAATTACATCTTACAAAATAAAATGGGTAATTCATCACAGGAATTTCTATTCAGGTATCATTTATGCCTTACTATGCATAATGGTAAGATCTGTGCAGCAAGAATATGGAGTTGCTGCTTTCAAAATATTGAAGTAATGTACCTATTTTTAAAATGTAATATTTTTTTTGAATTTTTATTAAATAACTTCATTATCAAACACACACATATACAAAAAAATTAAAACCACTCAAAGAAGAACAATACAAGGGAAAAAAACTACAATAATATTCAAATACAGTAGAACTCAACCAAAACAAAACTAAAAAGCACTTAAACATTTTTCCATATAACTTAAACAAGTATCTCAAGCACCAATAAGACACCAGAGGATGTAATTTGTTTCAGAAAGTTCCCCCAAAACCAACACTGAACAAATAATGATCTGGAAAAAAACTCCAGTTAGTTAGCAGACTCCACATAAGCCAAAATTCTCCCTAATTTAAATTTCAATACAGTCATATAACACATAATGGAAACACAATCTGAGAAATACGTTATTAGGCCATTTCATCTATGTGTATCCTTCATTACACTTTCAGTTTCTCACACTAGAGAAACTATTCTGTATTTACACATATGTGTCCTATTTATTTCCCTTGAGAGGATGGCCTCAATATGCATCCATTTAGCTATAAATGTCTGTAGTTTCTCATTCTTTATGCCTGAGTAGTACTCCATTTTATAAAAAAAACACATCTTCTTTATCCAGTTTCCAGTTGATGGGCACTTGGGCTGTTTCCAATCTTTCACTATTACGAACTGTGCAGCTGTAAACATGGGTGCACATATATTGCTGTGGTAAGATTCTTTTAATTCTTTTGTGAAGATACCCAGGAGGGGGATAGCTGGGTCGAATGGAACCTTGAAGCCTAAATCTTTGAGGTATCTCCATACTGATTTCCTGGTGGTTGCACCAATCTGCACTCCCACCAACAATGGAGAAGGGTTCCTTTCTCCCTACACCCCCACCAGCACTTGTTATTAGATAATTTCTTAATAGCAGCCATTCTTTCTGGGTTGAGGTGGAATCTCAGTGTTGTTTTCATCTGAATCTCTCAAATAACCAGTGGTGTTGAACATTTTTTCTTATATTCATTTGCTGCTTTTATTTCTTTGTCTGAGAAATGTCTGTTCACTTCAGATGCCCATTTTTGAAATGGGTCTTTAAATTTGGGGGGTTTGATTTTTTTCAGTTCTTTATATATTCTAGATAGTAGTCCTTTGTCTAAGATACAGTTGCTGAAAACTGTTGTAGGTTGTCTCTTAGCTCTGTTGGTGGTTCTGCAGTGCAAAAGCTTTTTTTTTTGGTACCGGGGATCAAACTTGGGCCCTTGCGCTTGCGCAGCACTCACTGAAACCACTGAGCCAAATCCCCAGCCCTGCAGAAGTTTTTTAATAAGATAAGATCCCCGTTGTTGATTCTTTGAGCAAGTTCCCATGCCACTGAGGTTTTGTTCATAAAACCTTTTCCTATACCAATATCTTCAAGAGTTCTACCTAACTTATCTTCCAGCAAATTTAGTGTTTCTGTCCTAATATTTAAATTTTTATTCTTCAATCTTAATTTAGTGCATGGTGATAGGCATGGGTCAAGTTTTAATCTTTGGCAGGTTGAAATCATTTTTCCATCACCATTTATTAAATAGGCTGTCTTTCCTCCAATGAGGATGATTGGCTCCTTTGTCAAACATGAGGTGGCTGGGCATATCAGTAGTTGTTTCTGCATCTTCTAATCTATTCCACTGATCCTCAGATCTGTTTCTTTGCCAATACCATGCTGTTTTTATTATAGTAGCTTGTAGTATAGTTTCAAGTTGGGGATTGTAATACCCCCAGCCATATCTCCGTTGTCTAAAATTTCTTTTGCTATTCTAGGAATTTTCTGGTTTCAAATAAATCTTTGGATTGTTTTCTCTAGTTCTGTGAAATATATTTTTGGAATTTCAATTGGGATTGCATTAAACCTATATAATAGTTTTGGGAGTATGGCCATTTTCACTATATTGGTTCTTCCTGTCCAGGAACAAGGGATGTCTTTCCATTTTCTTATATCCTCCTCAGTCTATTTTTTCAAAGTGCTATAGTTTTCAGCGTAGAGGTCTTTTGCTTCCTTTGTTAGATTGACTCCTAGATATTTCATTTTTTTGGATGTTACTGTAAAAGGAATATTTTCCCCTAATTTCTCTCTCAGTGAGTCTTTTATTTGGGTATAAGAAGGATATTGTTTTTGAAGTGTTGACCATATATCCAGCTGTACTCTACTGAATCTCTCAATTAAGTCTAGAAGTCTTTTGGCAGAGTATTTTGGGTCTTCTATGTAAAATATCATATCATCAGCAAATAATGACAGTTTAACTTCTTCCTTATCTATTTTTATTCCTTTTATTTCTTTCTCTTTTCTAATTGGGGTGGCTAATGTTTCAAGAACAATATTAAATAGGAGTGGTGATAGTGGGCATCCTTGTCTTGCTCCTGACTTTAGCATGAAAGTTTTCAGTTTGTGACAATTTAGCCAATGTTGGCTGTTCATTTTTCATAGATAGCCTTAATCAAGTTGAGCCTAAAGACATTCCATTAAAATTTTCTGTAGGGTTTTTTTTAACCATAAATAGGTATTGGATTTTGTTGAATGCCTTTTTTGCATCTATTGAGATAATCATATGTTTTTTATCCTTGAGTCTGTTAATATAGTGTATTATGTTTATTGATTTATGAATGTTGAACCATCCTTGCATCCCTGGGATAAATCCGACTTGGTCAGGGTGTATGATCTTCTTGATGACCCTTTGTATTCTGTTTGCCAGTATTTTGTTTAGGATTTTTGCATCAATATTCATTAGGGAGATTGACCTGTAGTTTTCTTTTTGCATTGTGTCTTTCCCTGGTGTTGGAATCAAAGTAATAATTACTTCCAGGAATGAATTTGGAATCTTTGTCTCCCTTTAAATTTGCTTGATGACTTTAAAGAGTAATGGCAATAGTTCTTCTTTAAATTTCTTGTAGAATTCAGCAATGAAACCATCAGGACCTGGGCTTTTTTTATTGGTAAATTTTTATTATAATTTCAATTTCACTCATTGTAATTGGGCTGTTTAGAATTTCTATATCTTCTTCATTTAACTTTGGTAATTCATATGTATCTAAGAATTTGTCCATTTCTTCTTTGTTTTCCATTTTATTAGAGTACAAGTTTTCAAAGTAAGAATTGATGATGCTTTGGATTTCTCCTGGATCTGCTGTGACTTCACATTTTTCATTCTTGATTGCATGGATTTGAGCCTTTTCTTTCCTTCTTTTGATAAAGTTGGCTAAGGGTTTATCTATTTTATTTATTCTTTAGAAAAACCAACTCTTTGATTCATTAATTGTTTGTATTGTTCTCTTAGTCTCCATTGCATTGATTTCTGCTCTGATCTTTATAATTTCCTCTCTTGTATGAGCTTTGGGTTTGTTATGCTCTTCTTTTTCTAGGAGCTTGAGGTTCTGCATTAGGTTATTTACCTGAGTTCTCTCAGTTTTCCTAATATGAGCATTCACTAATATGAATTTCCATGCAGAACTGCTTTCATTGTGTCCTATAGATGCCTGTATGTTGTACTGACATCATCATTTACTTACAGAAACTGTTTAATTTCTTCTTTAATTTCCTCTGTGACCCATTGGTTGTTCAGGGGGGTGTTATGTAATTTCCATGTGTTTAAGGGAGTTTTGAAGTTTCTTATGTTATTAATCTCCAATTTTATTGCACTATGGTCTGAAAATATACGGGGGGTAACTTCAATTCTTTTACATTTACTTAGACATGTCCTATGAGCTAGCATGTGGTCTATTTTAGAGAATGACCCATGTGCAGCTGAAAAGAATGTTTATTCTGTTTTTATGGGGTGGAACACTCTGTAAACATCTATTAAGTCCATTTGTTCAATAGCTTGGTTCAATTCTAGAATTTTGTTGTTAATTTTTTGTCTAAATTATCTGTTTAATTGTGATAAAGGGGTATTGAGATCCCCCACTACAATTGTATTAGAACTTAGAAAATCACCAAGTTCATATACTTTTCATCAGAATAATTTGATTCTTAACATAGGACATATTTGGAGTCTACTTCATCACTTTCTCTGTTACTGTCCTGTAATGAACAATTATTTCACTTTTTAAATTATTGCAGTAGCACCTTAGCTTCTCTCTCGCTTTACTTAGCCAATTATGAAGCACACTGAAAAAGACTCTAAGGGAATGAAGGTAAAACAGAGTCTAAGCACAGTCTCAGCTCTACCACTGGACAGTGATATTGTTTCATGGTAGTGTATCCTTTTCTCAAACCCTACATGACTTCATCACATGAGACGTACATGTCCAAGCCTTTATAAGGACCCACTGCTAAGAAATGACACTGTTTGCTCTCTCTACACCTCTAACTCTTGCCATACAGCACTCTCTCCCTCCAAGTTTCCACCAAGAGATTGCCTCACTCTTCTCTGGAAAGGTAGGTCTCCAAATGACCCAGGACACTTTCAGTGGTCTGGCTTCAAACTTTCTGCTGTCAAATATCAGCAATTAAAAACAATCCTCACCCTCACTGCCTTATTTATAACTGAATCTGTCCACATCCCTCTCTGTGCTTTCATTTCCATAGCAGCTTTTTCCCATCTTTCATTCCATATCCTTTACTCTTGCCTTCTGTTGTGCATCTGTTTTTCATGTGATCATGTAAGGCTGTGGCCCCAGATATTTCCTCAGCCCTTAGAGCAGGGTTTCCTACAAGTGTACTTGGAAGCTGAATATATAGAGGATGCCACTGAGTGGAGCAGAGAAAAGTTAAATAACTCATTTGTGGTCTTTCCACTGGTTACAGCCCACGCTCATTTGAACTTAGAGCAGCAATACTGATAATTATCCTATTCCATGACGTAATTTACAATACTATGCTGTTAGAATCAGGTTGAATTCCTTAATACATTAACAAAAAATATTCAATAGAGGTAATTTAAAATTGCACATTGTTGTGAAATGTTTTGTGGCATTTCTGATATAAGTCACAGTGATTTGGTACTAGTAGTTAATTTTTTTGAAGTAACAGGTATAAACTTATTTACAGAAAAATTAGCTTGGTAAAACAGAGAATGAATATATGATGGGTGGTGATGGGAAGGTTAATTGTGTTAGAAGGCAGGCTTTCCTAAAATAACAACAGGACTCAGAAAGACTGGCTCAACATAGAAAGATGTTCCTGGATATAACCTGAAGCTTGTTTAATTAATTTAACCCCTCCCTTCTTGGGTGTTCCCTTGGCTGATGCGTGACTGACCTTGCTGTTTGGCAGAGCAGTCTGCAGCTCTGTGTTATCTTTATGATCTGTGAACAGAATGCTCTGCACCTTTGTGATATTTTGTTTCAAGTAAACTGTGTGAAACTTTCCCCGACCTCCAGTAACTTACCAAAGTTCTGCTTCTGTAAAATTTCACTTCTGCTCCCTCTTCCCAGAGGCCTCCCCAACTAGAAGAGCCACTTAAAAGAAACCCAGAACTGCTTTTCAGCATCCAGAGAGAGGTTTTGAGCATTACCTGCTCTGGAGTGTCTGCAATAAAGGACTCAAATTTGGCTGAGAGCATTGCTGATTCTCTATAATTCTCTCCATTGAGTAAAACAGTGGCAGACAAGAGGCAGAACCCAAAAAGCATTCCAGGGTATTAAGAAAAAAATAATCCCTATACATTCACCACACAAAATAGTTACATTTTGGGGGGCGTCAGTATATCTACATACTGCGTCTTGATAATTTTGATTCTCTTTACTCTCCCCACCCTCATCTCTCTCTTTTTTCATCACAAGTTCTCTACCTCCCTGTTTCCTCCTCTCTCTCCTTCACTTTGATTTTTAAATTATTTACACTTGAGTTTCTCATACATGACAAATCATGCTATTCAGGGTATTTGTGCAAGTCAACAGATACCTAGCTGTGTGTGGAGATAGAGGAACCAGAGAAAATTACTCCATTGCAATTTCAGTGAACTGGGAACCAGGCTAAGCCCAAGCATATTGGTATTTAAAGAGGTGAGCAAAGGAAGCAATGTACAGTCCTGAGTGAGTGGCTGCCCTGGGAGGGAGGGAGGGAACTTGTCCTATGCCTCCAGTAAGAGAGGCCTCAGCACACTCTCAGGACTGCTGGCTTTGACACCTAACAGAGCCACAGCCTGAGTAGGAGGAAACCTGAGTGCAGCCAAGTGAAGGGGCCCCAGTGACAATCTCATCTTTTCTCCTGTCTCACACAGTGTTATGCCAGGAGTCATCTTAGAAGTCCCTGCTTCCTCTGCCTCTGCATAAAAAGCAGGAAAAGCACAGAGAAGAAAGCCCCTGAGTGCCCTACCCTCTGCTCTGCTTGAGTCTGTCAAAGTAAGCATGGCAGCACATAGACACTGAGCATCCTAGCATCCTGTACCCAGGCCGAGAAACTGAGACACTGTGGCCATGTTTGGGACCTGTGCACAGAAAATGCAGACACCAAGTTTTACCCTCACCTTTGATCTCAAAAGCAGAGGGGATGAGGGCAGCTGTGGTCCAGGCTCCCAAGGGTAAACCTAGCAGAGGACAGAGGTCACCATGGAGGGTGGAGCTCAGCTCTGGACTGTAGGAAATGGGCTCTCCCACCTGGACAGAGGCTGAGAAGGAGCCACAGGGAAAGGCAACGTGATTTCCATGTTGCTCCTTCTATTTGGCCTTGTCCCACAGTGGAATTCTAGAGGAAATACCACTCTCCAGTCCAGATGCCCCCCAAGGAGGCAGAATCACTGCGTGTGATTTTGTAAGAATTACACTATTGTGCGGGCACCTAAAGTGTCTTACCTTGTTTTGGTAGGTTCTCTCACAGCTGGATTTGTTTTGTATGGTTTTTGGTCATTCAATCAGATACACATAGCTGACACTTTACTAATTGGGTTCTAATTACCCATAATTTTTCTCACTTTCCAATTATATTTCCTCCCCTTCTCTTTTTTATTCCTTCTCTTTTTATTCTCTCTTGTAGGAATACAGGACTGTAGGCTGTGGAAGAAGAGCTGCATTAGGCTTTATTAGAGAAATTAGTAGGAAACCTTACTCAATGTGGCTTTGTCCTCTGTGGTTAGATTCACTGGCTAATCCTGAGCTGAAATGTCACAACTTTACTGGAGGAATTACTTAGGAGGGATTGAAAGGATACAGGTAGAGAAGGACAGAGAAAGCAGACCTATAAAGGCACCAGAGAGCTCAGCGAGAATAAGAATTTACAGGTAAGGATGGAATGCTCTCTAAGGAAGAGACTGATCAGAGAAGGTGCTGACAGCCATAGGAGGAAGCAGGAGCAGAGCCTACACTTTCAGTAAAATGCAGAGAGGACACAGAGGGGGCAGCTACCTAAAGCAAGAGAAAACAATTGTTTAGTTTATAAAATACAAACACATATATATTCCCTCTCGGGTCACTGTGTTAGCATACCAGGTACACACACAGCCCTTCATGAACTCTAAAAGCTGCCCTGCAAGCCCACACCTTCTTATACATCACAAAGTGTAGGAAGGAGTCAAAGAAAGCCTCCCAAAAGAAGAATGCAGTTAGGCAAGGGTTTCTGGCTCAGGATCCTGGGACCTGAGATCCAGCCAAAGACAGTGTAGGAGACACACTGTGACCTGTCCAGGTGCTATGGCCTGGGAGGGAGGGTCCCTACTCTAACTGAAGAGGCCCAGGGACAAAGGCCTGCACCTGTCCATCTTTTTCCAGACCCTGCATTCTCTCCAGAGCAGCTCATTTCTGTCTGCTTTTTTCCCCTTCCTTCCCATGAATAAAGCATCTTCCTTTCTTAAACTTCTTCCCTTTAATTCATTATTGGTCCTGAGATTTTGATCAGGCTGGCTGCTCACCCTGGATATGATACTCCTATAATAAAATCATGCTTTTACTTACAATGTATTTCCTGATGAAAACTTTATCATTCCACCCATGATAATATCAGTCCTAAAATAAATATGTTCCTCAAAATTTCATCTGGAATCACTTAGTAAACAGCAGCAACAATAAAACAATAGAAGACAACAACAACAACAACAGCAAAACAGAATTCTGACAGGCTACTATTGAGTATAAACATTAGTCTTTGCAAATTTAAATAATTATGTGACAACGTAAAACTGAATAAATAAAGACTGGCTACTACTCAGAGTATCATGAGGGAATGTGTTTCTGCTCTCCCATGGAACTTCTTAGGGAAAAGTGAAAATCCTTTGCTCATTTACTCTTAGAACATCAGTCTTTGGCTTCATGCCCAGTGTTTGTCTTTGTATTTGGGCCCAGAGGGTGACTACATGCTGCAGGGCCCTGTGAGCTACTTGATGGGGCCCTGGAAGCACCAGCCCAGGAAGTAGGGTGCACAGTGCCCTGGTTAAATGCACTCTTGCTATTTGGGACTCTTTCAGAGAAGACTTCCTGGCCAAGTGTCCATTTGATCAAGACCAGAGCAAATCTGCTAGGGTGATTTAATTTACCCAAGAATTAAAAAAGAGGAATGTATAAAAATATAACAGCAATTATATCAACAAATATATAAGTAATTTATGGAGAAAAAGATCACTAAAATCTAAGATTTTTGCATTTTTATCATTTTTTTTCAGAAAAAAATTTGAAATTTTCAAATTTTTAAACAGACAGTATTGGAAAAAATTTTTTCACCAAACTTGACTCACAGTAAGTATCATTCTTAAAATTAGAGTGGTTTAGAAAACATAAAATAAAACAGGGATTTTATAAGAATATGCATATATATACATTTAAAACTTATCAAACTAACATTAAAATATTAAAAGCAGGAATAGAGAGATGATACACTTGTAATCAGCATTGCAAAATTAAATTTAAAGCTTAGTTTTATTCCTCTCTCTTTGGCTTCCTAAGGCCAAAGTTAAAAACAGCTTGCCTCAGGAATGTGGAGCAGAGCTTATGTTGAACTATATCTTAATGTTTAAGAAGTTATTTTAACCTCTCGATTTTGATAGGTATATTCAGCAATTCTATACTGTATGCAGTGAATAATCTTAGTGGTCCTCACCTAAGTTTCCAAAAGTGTGAAATTGATTGCTTAATAAATGTGGAATAGAACCCTGAAGTAAATGAGAATAAAAGGTAAGCTGAAGTTATTTTTCTTGTAGTTTATTACCTATCGTTGCTAAAGTTTGCAAAAACAAGTTATATACAGGAATACAGAATTTTTAGCATTCTCAGGAGGCAAGATAACTTGGTAGAATTCCACTGATAAGAAGTGACTGCTCTGATTTCACAAAAGTTCTTTTCTGTGATTTCTTGTGATTTAAAAATTTGTGGATAAGAGTGAATATGGCATAAAACTTATATGTGGATTAAATTTGTTAATAAAACATGAGGGTGTATCATATCTATGCTGACTTTATAGGATATAACTTTTTATTATGTCAGAAGCAAATGGCAAGTCATACTATGCCTTATCTATCTGACATTGGAATTTTTTGTTCATATTCAGCAAAGGTTTTGTAAATTCCCAGGAAGAGTAAACTAAAATAAATGCTGAGCCATTCATACAAATAAAACCTGTTTTCAGACACTCAAGGTAAATAACTAATTTGATTTCTCACTAGTTTAAAATATTGCACCATGGGTAGAAGGAACTCCACCAGTGTGCCTGGCTTCATCCTCATGGGGCTGACAGACTCTACAGAGACACAGCTGGTCCTCTCCATGCTCTTTCTCCTGATTTACCTGATCACAGTGCTGGGGAATACGGGGATGATACTGATCATTCGCCTGGATCCTCAGCTTCACACCCCCATGTACTTTTTTCTCACTCACCTGTCATTTCTTGACCTCAGCTACTCAAGTGTCTTCACCCCTAAAACCTTACAGAACTTACTGACTTTCACCAAGAGTATCTCCTTCCTGGGCTGCCTCACACAGATGTTCTTTTTTGTCCTCCTTGGTGGCACTGAATGTTTCCTTCTCTCCTCAATGGCCTGTGATCGTTATGTAGCTATCTGCAGCCCCCTGCACTATCCAGTCATTATGTCCACAGGACTGTGCAGTGCCCTGCTCACTGGCTCCTATGTGATTTGTTTTATAGAATCCACTGTGAATGTAGTTTGTATAAGCAGACTGCATTTCTGCAAGTCCAACATAATTCAGCACTTTTTCTGTGACACATTCCCAATTTTAGCCTTGTCCTGCAGTGACACTTATGAGGTTGAATTTATTGTGTACATTTGTGCTGGCTCCACCCTAGTGCTGTCCCTCCTCACCATATCTGGATCCTATCTGTCCATCCTCTCCACCATACTGAAAATTAATTCCACTGCTGGTAAGAAAAAAGCCTTCTCCACCTGTGCTTCCCATCTTCTGGGAGTTGCCATCTTCTACAGCACTATGATCTTTACTTATCTAAAACCCAAGACATCCTACTCCTTGGGAAAGGACCAGGTGGCTTCTGTTTTTTACACAATTGTGATCCCCATGCTGAACCCTCTCATTTACAGCCTCAGAAACAAAGAAGTGAAGAGTGCTATTGTTAGAATAATGCAGAAGAGAAAGGGCTGCAGGCCGTTAATATCACAGGTTTGCTAAGCATTTACACTTGTTTTTTCATTTTTAATGGAAAATAATTTTTTCTATTTCTGAACAAAAATTTAAAATTTTTTTTTCTTCCCCAGCTGCCTTTTCCTTAACAAACTTCATAGTGACTATTTCTGTGCCTTTATTTTTAGACATTTATATTTTATATGGCAATCATGAAATATATGTTAATCTGTGAGTAAATACATTTTGCACCAAAGTCAACTTGCAAAATAAGAGATATGTTTGTCATATTGAAAAAACATCATACCATATCCATGCATGCTCTAATTTTAGGGAATTTTATATTAGTCCTTCTGCTTATAATGGAGATTAATAGCAATGTTTTGAGAAATGCTTCAAAATCAATATTCAGGGATTTAGATTCTAGATCTACCAATTTTTTTGTGTATAGCCCACACTAATTCACTGAAATTTTAATAGTCAGCGTCATCAACTGCACAAGGTATATAATAATCCCATCTTTGTCTGGTCAGAAGGAGGTTGTAAACTTTGAGGGTGACAACAATGAATACTGGCTATTATCATCAGATGCCTTGGATTACTGTGATATTCAATACATAATACATTCTTGAATAATATTTCTTCATGTTTTCTGAATTTTTTAAAATTAAATATATAAACATAACACCTAAAAAGGAAAAAACAGAAACCAGGAGTTACAAATTTTGGATTCAGAATAAAGTCAAATATTGAAGCAAAAGGAAGTTATAGGAAAGTACTATGTCCTAATGTTGAAGACAATTTTAAACCTGACAATTACTATAGAAAAAAAAAACTTTGTGGTAATTATTGACAGTTCTGTCCATGTTCTTCTAATTCAGTGGTCATGAATATGTGTCTATATATTTAATATTATTTTTCTGTAATTTCTTAATATTTGTGGCTGCCTTTGTTTACATTCAAGTTTTATATCTAATTATCTGTGTAATTGTGTCTTGCAAGAATAACATGTTTTGAGTGTATGAGCAATATTCTGAGTCTTATTGCAAGTGCTTTGATACATTTCTAAGATGTGCTTTTTTCTTGCATTCATTTTTTGTATTTGTATGAGCTAGATAATATTTACTAATGATTTTTGTTGGCAAAACTATCAATAGAATCTCTGACTTGGAAAACAATAAATTGAAGAAATTCCTAAATTTTAATTAAATTGATGCTATTTTATTTTCTTCATTGCATGGGATATAAAGCACTTATATCATGTTATTAAATAAGCATAATATAACCTCTTTTCCATAAAAACCATTTAAACTATTTGGATGTGCCCAATCAATTACTTCTCATATCACTAGATAGCTCATGTAATAGAAGTTATTTCTCTGAAATGAAGTGAGATCCCATGCCCTCTTTCATGGGACCAGGTCAGTGTGCTATGTAATGTAAATACATTTTTTTTTAAAGGACACAATGAAGTACATCAAAATAGGAAGACCTGCTTTTCCTTCCTAATAATTAAAGGCTAGACAGCAGCACTGCAATTATACTTTACTAAAACAGTGGTCACTGAAGCATGTGCACTGTTCAATGTTTTGCATAGTTTTTAATAGAAGATATGCAGTTGACACTGGGGGCCAAAGCTTCCAAGTCACAAGAATAAACAGATACAGAAAATGAATTTGGTAAATGAAAGAATAACTAATCAGATGGTGGATGACGATAGGCTGAATAATTGTATCAGCAATTTTCCTAGTGTGTTGAAATATTCAAGAATAGACTTGCTCAACACAAAACAATATTCATGGGTATCACCTGAATTTATTGGTGTTTCATATTCACCCTGTTGCTCAGATTACTTTTGGTTAGGCTGTTTTTGGCAGGTAACTTAGTGCTCAGGTTCTCCTATTTTTTGACTTTGTATCTTCTTCCACATAGCCAGAGAGAGTTCAACCAATATTCAGTGTGAAGGACAGGGGAGAATTTGTTTTACAAAGGAAAAACCATTATGCAGATTTTATTTTTATTAATGCTCTTTATGAAATACATTATTAGGTGGATAATTACTCATATTACTTATTTTTTCTGCCTTTTAATCATCAAATTCATCAGCAGAATATTCTTATATTTTACTTTCCATTTTAATTTTGTGAGGAATTGGTGATATGTTTATTTTAATATTGATATTCTATTTGTTGTTCTCCATGAAGTAACAATCTTTGCTTTGAACCCCATATTATGCTAATGTCTACCAAATATATATGTATCTTTTCTTGTTTGGTGCTTGGGATTGAACCCATGTACCATTAAGCTATATATTCAGCCCTTATTAAACAAGGAGCAATAAAAGACAGCTTGAATAATATTGATCAGTTTTCTCCAATTCTTTATTCTTTTATAAATGGTATTTTTATGTGTGGCTTAAATTCATAAGGCAATAGTATTATTTTCCTTCAGTCTTTTAGTTTTAAAGTAATTTAAATTAAAATTTACAATGTTTGTCACATTTCATTTTGTAGTTTTGTATTTGTCCTTTCTATTTCTGCATAGACTCAAGTGTCCCTAATAGTTATCTGCCCCAGGATCCTTTGAACTGCTTAACCAATGGCTTCCTAAATTTCTTATTGTTAAAAAATTGTTGACTAGTATATGCTCATAATTTCCTGTTCCATTACTTCTTATGTTACTTTATACTATTACTCATTCCAATTCCTTAACATTCATTCTGTTTACATAAGTTTTGTTGATTAATTTCCAACTACATGATTATCTCTTAATCTGCAGTGACTCCACTGATGACCCTGTTGTAGGATTCCATGTATCTGATTTTGTGTCTGTGTGCATGCATACATGTGTGTATGTGTGTGTATTTCAAGTATAATACCAAATACTTTCCATAACTTCCATCTAACAAGTATAAAATATGATAAATTAATGCACGTTGTTTAGCCTCTGCAAAAGAATGCTAAATCACATGAATTTCAATGCCTTTAGACAAATACTACCAGGGATGCATGCATTTGAACAAGTTGATTATATTAGTTATCCTTATATATGTTTAATAGTGATGAACAGAGAACACTTGGAGAGGTAATATAAGCTCTCTCAATTACAGGTTCACTGGTTGTCACATCTGCTTATGGTTGGCTTTAACTATGGTTTAATATGCAGCTGAGATTCCTCCATGCTTGCAGTGGTTACATCTTGCTTCCACACTTTGCACTAAGTGGGCAATTTCATGGGTTCCATGTATACTGGGAAGCTAATTGTCTTTGGAATTTAGATTATGTAAATGAATGTGAATTCAAACTTGAGAAAGGCCCACTGAAAATTATGATTTTGTAGATTAACTGGATTTTAAAACAAGGGTAGAGAAAGTTTTAGTGTAGGTTTTAACTACTTATGTACGAAAGGAACCTCTCTTATCCATTGCTATTACTTAGAGAATCATTTCTATATATAACACCACATTTACCACTATCAACTTCTGAATCTTGAAAATGTAATGGTTCCTCAACTCAGCCCTGTTCTAACTGATGCTATCCACTCTGTTCTTCTGCTGCTACATTGTTTCTTTGTTCATTCCTTCTTTTATTCATTCTTTCATGTTTCCTCCATCCTTCCTTCCTATCTGTTGTCCCTTTTACTTTCTATTTTCCTTCCTTCCTCCCTCTTTTCCTCCCTCTCTCCCTTTTTAATTCCTTCCTTCTTTCCTTCCTTTTTCTTATATTTTTATGACTGTATCCTATTAACTTAAGCCAAAAGATGTACGGTCCTAATCACTGCAATGACTTATCAATTCCAGTGGAAATCACTTCTAAAAGTATTTTGCTGATATTTCTGTCACTGATATTTCTGTCACTGAGATAATGAAGATCTTCAATAGTAAAGTGAAAATATCAGGCAATTCCTTCATTTCTTTATGCAAAGTAAACAAAACCCTGAGCTCTGTTGATAGGCAACTTAACATAATTTGGACATTATTCTATAGAGATATGTGGCCTTGAGCCAAGTATTTAAAAATTTTATATATTTTTTGTCATCTGGGATACAATGAAATAGTACAATAATTTCATGGAGATATAACCAGAGAAAGCACGAGTGTTAATAAAATTGTCCAGTAGCTAATGAGCTGCATAGATATGCACAATATTATTGTTACAAGGGGAGAAATTTTCCTCATTGTCTTAGGATTTCTGGTTAGTTGTGAAAATAATAAGAAGAAAATTTAACTATGGTAGTATGCAAATATATTCCATAATATTTTACAAGAAAATATGCTGGAAAATGGCAAGGCTTAGGCCAGCACTCCTCACAAATCATTTAAATATGTTTAATAGACTGTATTTTTTCATTTCAGAATATTTTTTAATTTTTTCATTTGAGTATTTTAATTTTCATACCTATAAATATTGATCATTTTAATCACCCTAGCTCCCCTACAGTGTCCTTTCTTACCTTTCCCTGATCCTCTGTCTCATCACCTAAAATATTTCTTTTTTATTATTCATATTCTCTCTGTCTCTCTGTCTCTCTCTCTGTGTGTATGTGTGTGTATGTATTGTGTATCTGAGACAGGGTTTCAATACATAGTTTCATTTAGGCTGTGAACTCATGATGTAGACCACTGGAGAAGAACCTCCTATCCCACATTCCTGAGTGCTTAGGTCACAAACTGGTGTCACCATGCCTACTCTAGGTTTACTTATTTTTTAACAGGGACAGATTTGATAAAACGTCTTGCTATGTAGTCCAGGCTGACCTC